>NW_027428339.1:754101-859101 GCF_047830755.1 Zonotrichia albicollis
CTGTGGCCCGGAGTGACCGGCTGTCTGCTGAATGTCCGCATTGCGCAGGATGCCTCGTGGATCCAAGCTGCCACCACTGCAAAGTCAGGCTGGTTTGAGAGTTAGAAATGCCTGCAGCACCCTGCCATCAGAAACCTGAGCTGGTGAGTTACACTTCCTTGTGTAGATTTGGCATTGGTATTCTGTGCCCAGGGGCCCTTAGTGGCCGTCTGCCTGCTGAAATTCGGCCTTGCGCAGGATGCCTCCGGCATGCAAGCTGCCACCACCTTTTAGTCAGGCAGGCTTGAGAGTCACACATGGCTGCAGCACCCTGCGAACAGAAACCTGAGCTGGTGAGTTACACTTCCTTGTGTAGAGGGTGGCATTTCTCTCCTGTGCCCAGGGGCCCTTAGTGGCCGGCTGCCTGCTGAAATGCTGCATTGCCAAATACGCCGTGCAGACCCAAGCTGGCACCAGTTCCAACTCCAGCCCTTTGGCCTCGGCACGTGTCTCCTGCCATGTGCCACATGAACCTGGACTGCTGAGTTTTGCTTACCTGGGAAAAGGGTCAGCACTAGTGTTCAGGGGCCTGTGGCCCGGAGTGACCGGCCGTCTGCCACCTGATGTTCTGCGTTGTGCAGGATGCCTCCCGGACCAAAGTTGCTACCACCACAAAATCAGGCTGGTTTCAGAGTCCCAAGCGCCTGCAGCAATCTGCCACACAACCTGGGCTGCTGAGGTTTGCTTACCTGGGAAAAGGGTCAGCACTAGTGTTCAGGGGCCTGTGGCCCGGAGTGACCGGCTGTCTGCTGAATGTCCGCATTGCGCAGGATGCCTCCTGGACCTACGCTGCAATCTGTGCCGAGTCCAGCTCGTTTGAGAGTCCCAAGCGCCTCCATCAATCTGGCACACGAACCTGGGCTGCTGAGGTTTGCTTACCTGGGAAAAGGGTCAGCACTAGTGTTCAGGGGCCTGTGGCGTGGAGTGACCGGCTGCCTGCTGAAATTCCGCATTGCGCAGGATGCCTCGTGGATCCAAGCTGCCACCACTGCAAAGTCAGGCTGGTTTGAGAGTCAGAAATGCCTGCAGCACCCTGCCATCAGAAACCTGAGCTGGTGAGTTACACTTAGCTGTGTAAAGGGTGGCATTGGTGTTCAGGAGGCCCAGGGGCTGTTAGTGGCCGGCTGCCTGCTGAAATGCTGCATTGCCAAATACGCCTAGCAGACCCAAGCTGGCACCAGTTCCAACTCCAGCCATTTGACCTCGGCACGTGTCTCCTGCCATCTGCCACATGAACCTGGTGTGCTGAGTTGTGCTTACCTGGGAAAAGGGTCAGCACTAGTGTTCAGGGGCCTGTGGCCCGGAGTGACCGGCCGTCTGCCACCTGATGTTCTGCGTTGTGCAGGATGCCTCCCGGACCAAAGTTGCTACGACCAAAAAATCAGGCTGGTTTCAGAGTCCCAAGCGCCTGCAGCAATCTGCCACACCAACCTGGGCTGCTGAGGTTTGCTTACCTGGGAAAAGGGTAGCACTAATTTTAAGGGGCCTGTGGCGTGGAGTGACCGGCTGCCTTCTGAAATTCCGCCTTGCGCAGGATGCCTCCTGGACGCAAGCTGCCACCACTGCAAAGTCAGGCTGGTTTCAGAGTCAGAAATGCCTGCAGCACCCTGCCATCAGAAACCTGAGTTGGTGAGTTACACTTAGCTGTGTAAAGGGTGGCATTGGTGTTCAGGAGGCCCAGGGGCTGTTAGTGGCCGGCTGCCTGCTGAAATGCTGCATTGCCAAATACGCCTAGCAGACCCAAGCTGGCACCAGTTCCAACTCCAGCCATTTGACCTCGGCACGTGTCTCCTGCCATCTGCCACATGAACCTGGTGTGCTGAGGTTTGCTTACCTGGGAAAAGGGTCAGCACTAGTGTTCAGGGGCCTGTGGCCCGGAGTGACCGGCTGTCTGCTGAATGTCCGCATTGCGCAGGATGCCTCCTGGACCTACGCTGCAATCTGTGCCGAGTCCAGCTCGTTTGAGAGTCCCAAGCGCCTCCATCAATCTGGCACACGAACCTGGGCTGCTGAGGTTTGCTTACCTGGGAAAAGGGTCAGCACTAGTGTTCAGGGGCCTGTGGCGTGGAGTGACCGGCTGCCTGCTGAAATTCCGCATTGCGCAGGATGCCTCGTGGATCCAAGCTGCCACCACTGCAAAGTCAGGCTGGTTTGAGAGTCAGAAATGCCTGCAGCACCCTGTGATCAGAAACTTGAGCTGGTGAGTTACACTTAGCTGTGCAAAGGGCGGCATTGGTGTTCAGGAGGCCCAGGGGCCGTTAGTGGCCGGCTGCCTGCTGAAATGCTGCATTGCCAAATACGCCGTGCAGACCCAAGCTGGCACCAGTTCCAACTCCAGCCCTTTGGCCTCGGCACGTGTCTCCTGCCATCTGCCACATGAACCTGGACTGCTGAGTTGTGCTTACCTGGGAAAAGGGTCAGCATTAGTGTTCAGGGGCCTGTGGCCCTGAGTGACCGGCCGTCTGCCACCTGATGTTCTGCGTTGTGCAGGATGCCTCCTGGACCAAAGTTCCTATCACCAAAAAATCAGGCTGGTTTCAGAGTCCCAAGCGCCTGCAGCAATCTGCCACATGAACCTGGTGTGCTGAGGTTTGCTTACCTGGGAAAAGGGTCAGCACTAGTGTTCAGGGGCCTGTGGCCTGGAGTGACCGGCTGCCTGCTGAAATTCCGCATTGCGCAGGATGCCTCGTGAATCCAAGCTGCCACCACCGCAAGGTCCGGCAGGTTTAAGAGTCACAAATGCCTGCAGCAACCTGCCATCAGGAAACTGAGCTGGTGAGTTACACTTCCTTGTGTAGAGGGTGGCATTTCTCTCGTGTGCCCAGGGGCCCTTAGTGGCTGGCTGCCTGCTGCAATTTCTGCATTGCCAAATACGCCGTGCAGACCCAAGCTGGCACCAGTTCCAACTCCAGCCCTTTGGCCTCGGCACGTGTCTCCTGCCATCTGCCACATGAACCTGGTGTGCTGAGTTTTGCTTACCTGGGAAAAGGGTCAGCACTAGTGTTCAGGGGCCTGTGGCCCTGAGTGACCGGCCGTCTGCCACCTGATGTTCTGCGTTGTGCAGGATGCCTCCTGGACCAAAGTTCCTATCACCAAAAAATCAGGCTGGTTTCAGAGTCCGAAGCGCCTGCAGCAATCAGCCACACCAACCTGGGCTGCTGAGGTTTGCTTACCTGGGAAAAGGGTCAGCACTTGTTTTAGGGGCCCTGTGGCCCTGAGTGACCGGCTGTCTGTGACCTGATGTTCTGCGTTGTGCAGGATGCCTCCTGGACCAAAGTTGCTACCACCACAAAATCAGGCTGGTTTCAGAGTCCCAAGCGCCTGCAGCAATCTGCCACACCAAGCTGGGCTGCTGAGGTTTGCTTACCTGGGAAAAGTGTCAGCACTAGTGTTCAGGGGCCTGTGGCCCGGAGTGACCGGCTGTCTGCTGAATGTCCGCATTGCGCAGGATGCCTCCTGGACCTACGCTGCAATCTGTGCCGAGTCCAGCTCGTTTGAGAGTCCCAAGCGCCTCCATCAATCTGGCACACGAACCTGGGCTGCTGAGGTTTGCTTACCTGGGAAAAGGGTCAGCACTAGTGTTCAGGGGCCTGTGGCCTGGAGTGAGCGGCTGTCTGCTGAATGTCCGCATTGCGCAGGATGCCTCGTGGATCCAAGCTGCCACCACTGCAAAGTCAGGCTGGTTTGAGAGTCAGAAATGCCTGCAGCACCCTGTGATCAGAAACTTGAGCTGGTGAGTTACACTTAGCTGTGCAAAGGGCGGCATTGGTGTTCAGGAGGCCCAGGGGCCGTTAGTGGCCGGCTGCCTGCTGAAATGCTGCATTGCCAAATACGCCGTGCAGACCCAAGCTGGCACCAGTTCCAACTCCAGCCCTTTGGCCTCGGCACGTGTCTCCTGCCATCTGCCACATGAACCTGGACTGCTGAGTTGTGCTTACCTGGGAAAAGGGTCAGCATTAGTGTTCAGGGGCCTGTGGCCCTGAGTGACCGGCCGTCTGCCACCTGATGTTCTGCGTTGTGCAGGATGCCTCCTGGACCAAAGTTCCTATCACCAAAAAATCAGGCTGGTTTCAGAGTCCCAAGCGCCTGCAGCAATCTGCCACACCAACCTGGGCTGCTGAGGTTTGCTTACCTGGGAAAAGGGTAGCACTAATTTTAAGGGGCCTGTGGCGTGGAGTGACCAGCTGCCTTCTGAAATTCCGCCTTGCGCAGGATGCCTCCTGGATCCAAGCTGCCACCACTGCAAAGTCAGGCTGGTTTGAGAGTCAGAAATGCCTGCAGCACCCTGCCATCAGAAACCTGAGCTGGTGAGTTACACTTAGCTGTGTAAAGGGCGGCATTGGTGTTCAGGAGGCCCAGGGGCTGTTAGTGGCCGGCTGCCTGCGGAAATGCTGCATTGCCAAATACGCCTAGCAGACCCAAGCTGGCACCAGTTCCAACTCCAGCCCTTTGGCCTCCGCACGTGTCTCCTGCCATCTGCCACATGAACCTGGACTGCTGAGTTGTGCTTACCTGGGAAAAGGGTCAGCACTAGTGTTCAGGGGCCTGTGGCCCGGAGTGACCGGCTGTCTGCTGAATGTCCGCATTGCGCAGGATGCCTCCTGGACCTACGCTGCAATCTGTGCCGAGTCCAGCTCGTTTGAGAGTCCCAAGCGCCTCCATCAATCTGGCACACGAACCTGGGCTGCTGAGGTTTGCTTACCTGGGAAAAGGGTCAGCACTAGTGTTCAGGGGCCTGTGGCGTGGAGTGACCGGCTGCCTGCTGAAATTCCGCATTGCGCAGGATGCCTCGTGGATCCAAGCTGCCACCACTGCAAAGTCAGGCTGGTTTGAGAGTCAGAAATGCCTGCAGCACCCTGTGATCAGAAACCTGAGCTGGTGAGTTACACTTAGCTGTGTAAACGGCGGCATTGGTGTTCAGGAGGCCCAGGGGCTGTTAGTGGCCGGCTGCCTGCGGAAATGCTGCATTGCCAAATACGCCTAGCAGACCCAAGCTGGCACCAGTTCCAACTCCAGCCCTTTGGCCTCGGCACGTGTCTCCTGCCATCTGCCACATGAACCTGGACTGCTGAGTTGTGCTTACCTGGGAAAAGGGTCAGCATTAGTGTTCAGGGGCCTGTGGCCCGGAGTGACCGGCCGTCTGCCACCTGATGTTCTGCGTTGTGCAGGATGCCTCCCGGACCAAAGTTCCTACCACCATAAAATCAGGCTGGTTTCAGAGTCCCAAGCGCCTGCAGCAATCTGCCACACCAACCTGGGCTGCTGAGGTTTGCTTACCTGGGAAAAGGGTCAGCACTAGTGTTCAGGGGCCTGTGGCCCGGAGCGACCGGCTGTCTGCTGAATGTCCGCATTGCGCAGGATGCCGCCTGGACGCAAGCTGCCACCACTGCAAAGTCAGGCTGGTTTGAGAGTCAGAAATGCCTGCAGCCCCCTGCCATCAGGAAACTGAGCTGGTGAGTTACACTTCCTTGTGTAGAGGGTGGCATTTCTCTCCTGTGCCCAGGGGCCCTTAGTGGCCGGCTGCCTGCTGCAATGCTGCATTGCCAAATACGCCGTGCAGACCCAAGCTGGCACCAGTTCCAACTCCAGCCCTTTGGCCTCGGCACGTGTCTCCTGCCATCTGCCACATGAACCTGGTGTGCTGAGGTTTGCTTACCTGGGAAAAGGGTCAGCATTAGTGTTCAGGGGCCTGTGGCCCGGAGTGACCGGCTGTCTGCTGAATGTCCGCATTGCGCAGGATGCCTCCTGGACCTACGCTGCAATCTGTGCCGAGTCCAGCTCGTTTGAGAGTCCCAAGCGCCTGCAGCAATCTGCCACACCAACCTGGGCTGCTGAGGTTTGCTTACCTGGGAAAAGGGTAGCACTAATTTTAAGGGGCCTGTGGCGTGGAGTGACCGGCTGCCTTCTGAAATTCCGCCTTGCGCAGGATGCCTCCTGGACGCAAGCTGCCACCACTGCAAAGTCAGGCTGGTTTGAGAGTCAGAAATGCCTGCAGCACCCTGCCATCAGAAACCTGAGCTGGTGAGTTACACTTAGCTGTGTAAAGGGCGGCATTGGTGTTCAGGAGGCCCAGGGGCTGTTAGTGGCCGGCTGCCTGCTGAAATGCTGCATTGCCAAATACGCCGTGCAGACCCAAGCTGGCACCAGTTCCAACTCCAGCCCTATGGCCTCGGCACGTGTCTCCTGCCATGTGCCACATGAACCTGGTGTGCTGAGGTTTGCTTACCTGGGAAAAGGGTCAGCATTAGTGTTCAGGGGCCTGTGGCCCGGAGTGACCGGCTGCCTGCTGAAATTCCGCATTGCGCAGGATGCCTCGTGGATCCAAGCTGCCACCACCGCAAGGTCCGGCAGGTTTAAGAGTCACAAATGCCTGCAGCAACCTGCCATCAGGAAACTGAGCTGGTGAGTTACACTTCCTTGTGTAGAGGGTGGCATTTCTCTCCTGTGCCCAGGGGCCCTTAGTGGCTGGCTGCCTGCTGCAATTTCTGCATTGCCAAATACGCCGTGCAGACCCAAGCTGGCACCAGTTCCAACTCCAGCCCTTTGGCCTCGGCACGTGTCTCCTGCCATCTGCCACATGAACCTGGTGTGCTGAGGTTTGCTTACCTGGGAAAAGGGTCAGCACTAGTGTTCAGGGGCCTGTGGCCCTGAGTGACCGGCCGTCTGCCACCTGATGTTCTGCGTTGTGCAGGATGCCTCCTGGACCAAAGTTCCTATCACCAAAAAATCAGGCTGGTTTCAGAGTCCGAAGCACCTGCAGCAATCTGCCACACCAACCTGGGCTGCTGAGGTTTGCTTACCTGGGAAAAGGGTCAGCACTAGTGTTCAGGGGCCTGTGGCCCGGAGCGACCGGCTGTCTGCTGAATGTCCGCCTTGCGCAGGATGCCTCCTGGACCGACGCTGCAATCTGTGCCGAGTCCAGCTCGTTTGAGATTCCCAAGCGCCTCCATCAATCTGGCACACGAACCTGGGCTGCTGAGGTTTGCTTACCTGGGAAAAGGGTCAGCACTTGTTTTAGGGGCCCTGTGGCCCTGAGTGACCGGCTGTCTGTGACCTGATGTTCTGCGTTGTGCAGGATGCCTCCTGGACCAAAGTTGCTACCACCACAAAATCAGGCTGGTTTCAGAGTCCCAAGCGCCTGCAGCAATCTGCCACACCAACCTGGGCTGCTGAGGTTTGCTTACCTGGGAAAAGGGTCAGCACTAGTGTTCAGGGGCCTGTGGCCCGGAGTGACCGGCTGTCTGCTGAATGTCCGCATTGCGCAGGATGCCTCGTGGATCCAAGCTGCCACCACTGCAAAGTCAGGCTGGTTTCAGAGTCAGAAATGCCTGCAGCACCCTGTGATCAGAAACCTGAGCTGGTGAGTTACACTTAGCTCTGTAAAGGGCGGCATTGGTGTTCAGGAGGCCCAGGGGCCGTTAGTGGCCGGCTGCCTGCTGAAATGCTGCATTGCCAAATATGCCTAGCAGACCCAAGCTGGCACCAGTTCCAACTCCAGCCCTTTGGCCTCGGCACGTGTCTCCTGCCATCTGCCACATGAACCTGGACTGCTGAGTTGTGCTTACCTGGGAAAAGGGTCAGCACTAGTGTTCAGGGGCCTGTGGCCCGGAGTGACCGGCTGTCTGCTGAATGTCCGCATTGCGCAGGATGCCTCCTGGACCTACGCTGCAATCTGTGCCGAGTCCAGCTCGTTTGAGAGTCCCAAGCGCCTGCAGCAATCTGCCACACCAACCTGGGCTGCTGAGGTTTGCTTACCTGGGAAAAGGGTCAGCACTAGTGTTCAGGGGCCTGTGGCGTGGAGTGACCGGCTGCCTGCTGAAATTCCGCATTGCGCAGGATGCCTCGTGGATCCAAGCTGCCACCACTGCAAAGTCAGGCTGGTTTGAGAGTCAGAAATGCCTGCAGCACCCTGTGATCAGAAACCTGAGCTGGTGAGTTACACTTAGCTGTGTAAACGGCGGCATTGGTGTTCAGGAGGCCCAGGGGCCGTTAGTGGCCGGCTGCCTGCTGAAATGCTGCATTGCCAAATACGCCTAGCAGACCCAAGCTGGCACCAGTTCCAACTCCAGCCCTTTGGCCTCGGCACGTGTCTCCTGCCATCTGCCACATGAACCTGGACTGCTGAGTTGTGCTTACCTGGGAAAAGGGTCAGCACTAGTGTTCAGGGGCCTGTGGCCCGGAGTGACCGGCCGTCTGCCACCTGATGTTCTGCGTTGTGCAGGATGCCTCCCGGACCAAAGTTGCTACGACCAAAAAATCAGGCTGGTTTCAGAGTCCCAAGCGCCTGCAGCAATCTGCCACACCAACCTGGGCTGCTGAGGTTTGCTTACCTGGGAAAAGGGTAGCACTAATTTTAAGGGGCCTGTGGCGTGGAGTGACCGGCTGCCTTCTGAAATTCCGCCTTGCGCAGGATGCCTCCTGGACGCAAGCTGCCACCACTGCAAAGTCAGGCTGGTTTGAGAGTCAGAAATGCCTGCAGCACCCTGCCATCAGAAACCTGAGCTGGTGAGTTACACTTAGCTGTGTAAAGGGCGGCATTGGTGTTCAGGAGGCCCAGGGGCTGTTAGTGGCCGGCTGCCTGCTGAAATGCTGCATTGCCAAATACGCCGTGCAGACCCAAGCTGGCACCAGTTCCAACTCCAGCCCTATGGCCTCGGCACGTGTCTCCTGCCATGTGCCACATGAACCTGGTGTGCTGAGGTTTGCTTACCTGGGAAAAGGGTCAGCATTAGTGTTCAGGGGCCTGTGGCCCGGAGTGACCGGCTGCCTGCTGAAATTCCACATTGCGCAGGATGCCTCGTGGATCCAAGCTGCCACCACCGCAAGGTCCGGCAGGTTTAAGAGTCACAAATGCCTGCAGCAACCTGCCATCAGGAAACTGAGCTGGTGAGTTACACTTCCTTGTGTAGAGGGTGGCATTTCTCTCCTGTGCCCAGGGGCCCTTAGTGGCTGGCTGCCTGCTGCAATTTCTGCATTGCCAAATACGCCGTGCAGACCCAAGCTGGCACCAGTTCCAACTCCAGCCCTTTGGCCTCGGCACGTGTCTCCTGCCATCTGCCACATGAACCTGGTGTGCTGAGGTTTGCTTACCTGGGAAAAGGGTCAGCACTAGTGTTCAGGGGCCTGTGGCCCTGAGTGACCGGCCGTCTGCCACCTGATGTTCTGCGTTGTGCAGGATGCCTCCTGGACCAAAGTTCCTATCACCAAAAAATCAGGCTGGTTTCAGAGTCCGAAGCGCCTGCAGCAATCAGCCACACCAACCTGGGCTGCTGAGGTTTGCTTACCTGGGAAAAGGGTCAGCACTAGTGTTCAGGGGCCTGTGGCCCGGAGTGACCGGCTGTCTGCTGAATGTCCGCATTGCGCAGGATGCCTCGTGGATCCAAGCTGCCACCACTGCAAAGTCAGGCTGGTTTCAGAGTCAGAAATGCCTGCAGCACCCTGTGATCAGAAACCTGAGCTGGTGAGTTACACTTAGCTCTGTAAAGGGCGGCATTGGTGTTCAGGAGGCCCAGGGGCCGTTAGTGGCCGGCTGCCTGCTGAAATGCTGCATTGCCAAATATGCCTAGCAGACCCAAGCTGGCACCAGTTCCAACTCCAGCCCTTTGGCCTCGGCACGTGTCTCCTGCCATCTGCCACATGAACCTGGACTGCTGAGTTGTGCTTACCTGGGAAAAGGGTCAGCACTAGTGTTCAGGGGCCTGTGGCCCGGAGTGACCGGCTGTCTGCTGAATGTCCGCATTGCGCAGGATGCCTCCTGGACCTACGCTGCAATCTGTGCCGAGTCCAGCTCGTTTGAGAGTCCCAAGCGCCTCCATCAATCTGGCACACGAACCTGGGCTGCTGAGGTTTGCTTACCTGGGAAAAGGGTAGCACTAATTTTAAGGGGCCTGTGGCGTGGAGTGACCGGCTGCCTTCTGAAATTCCGCCTTGCGCAGGATGCCTCCTGGACGCAAGCTGCCACCACTGCAAAGTCAGGCTGGTTTGAGAGTCAGAAATGCCTGCAGCACCCTGTGATCAGAAACCTGAGCTGGTGAGTTACACTTAGCTGTGTAAAGGGCGGCATTGGTGTTCAGGAGGCCCAGGGGCCGTTAGTGGCCGGCTGCCTGCTGAAATGCTGCATTGCCAAATACGCCGTGCAGACCCAAGCTGGCACCAGTTCCAACTCCAGCCCTTTGGCCTCGGCACATGTCTCCTGCCATCTGCCACATGAACCTGGACTGCTGAGTTGTGCTTACCTGGGAAAAGGGTCAGCACTAGTGTTCAGGGGCCTGTGGCCCGGAGTGACCGGCCGTCTGCCACCTGATGTTCTGCGTTGTGCAGGATGCCTCCCGGACCAAAGTTGCTACGACCAAAAAATCAGGCTGGTTTCAGAGTCCCAAGCGCCTGCAGCAATCTGCCACACCAACCTGGGCTGCTGAGGTTTGCTTACCTGGGAAAAGGGTAGCACTAATTTTAAGGGGCCTGTGGCGTGGAGTGACCGGCTGCCTTCTGAAATTCCGCCTTGCGCAGGATGCCTCCTGGACGCAAGCTGCCACCACTGCAAAGTCAGGCTGGTTTGAGAGTCAGAAATGCCTGCAGCACCCTGTGATCAGAAACCTGAGCTGGTGAGTTACACTTAGCTGTGTAAAGGGCGGCATTGGTGTTCAGGAGGCCCAGGGGCTGTTAGTGGCCGGCTGCCTGCTGAAATGCTGCATTGCCAAATACGCCTAGCAGACCCAAGCTGGCACCAGTCCCAACTCCAGCCATTTGACCTCGGCACGTGTCTCCTGCCATCTGCCACATGAACCTGGTGTGCTGAGGTTTGCTTACCTGGGAAAAGGGTCAGCACTAGTGTTCAGGGGCCTGTGGCCCGGAGCGACCGGCTGTCTGCTGAATGTCCGCATTGCGCAGGATGCCTCGTGGATCCAAGCTGCCACCACTGCAAAGTCAGGCTGGTTTGAGAGTCAGATATGCCTGCAGCACCCTGCCATCAGAAACCTGAGCTGGTGAGTTACACTTAGCTGTGTAAAGGGCGGCATTGGTGTTCCGGAGGCCCAGGGGCCGTTAGTGGCCGGCTGCCTGCTGAAATGCTGCATTGCCAAATACGCCTAGCAGACCCAAGCTGGCACCAGTTCCAACTCCAGCCCTTTGGCCTCGGCACGTGTCTCCTGCCATCTGCCACATGAACCTGGACTGCTGAGTTGTGCTTACCTGGGAAAAGGGTCAGCACTAGTGTTCAGGGGCCTGTGGCCCGGAGTGACCGGCCGTCTGCCACCTGATGTTCTGCGTTGTGCAGGATGCCTCCCGGACCAAAGTTGCTACGACCAAAAAATCAGGCTGGTTTCAGAGTCCCAAGCGCCTGCAGCAATCTGCCACACCAACCTGGGCTGCTGAGGTTTGCTTACCTGGGAAAAGGGTCAGCACTAGTGTTCAGGGGCCTGTGGCGTGGAGTGACCGGCTGCCTGCTGAAATTCCGCATTGCGCAGGATGCCGCCTGGACGCAAGCTGCCACCACTGCAAAGTCAGGCTGGTTTGAGAGTCAGAAATGCCTGCAGCACCCTGCCATCAGAAACCTGAGCTGGTGAGTAACACTTCCCTGTGTAAAGGGCGGCATTGGTGTTCAGGAGGCACAGGGGCTGTTAGTGGCCGGATGCCTGCTGAAATGCTGCATTGCCAAATACGCCGTGCAGACCCAAGCTGGCACCAGTTCCAACTCCAGCCATTTGACCTCGGCACGTGTCTCCTGCCATCTGCCACATGAACCTGGTGTGCTGAGGTTTGCTTACCTGGGAAAAGGGTCAGCATTAGTGTTCAGGGGCCTGTGGCCTGGAGTGACCGGCTGCCTGCTGAAATTCCGCATTGCGCAGGATGCCTCGTGGATCCAAGCTGCCACCACCGCAAGGTCCGGCAGGTTTAAGAGTCACAAATGCCTGCAGCAACCTGCCATCAGGAAACTGAGCTGGTGAGTTACACTTCCTTGTGTAGAGGGTGGCATTTCTCTCCTGTGCCCAGGGGCCCTTAGTGGCCGGCTGCCTGCTGCAATTTCTGCATTGCCAAATACGCCGTGCAGACCCAAGCTGGCACCAGTTCCAACTCCAGCCCTTTGGCCTCGGCACGTGTCTCCTGCCATCTGCCACATGAACCTGGTGTGCTGAGGTTTGCTTACCTGGGAAAAGGGTCAGCACTAGTGTTCAGGGGCCTGTGGCCCTGAGTGACCGGCCGTCTGCCACCTGATGTTCTGCGTTGTGCAGGATGCCTCCTGGACCAAAGTTCCTATCACCAAAAAATCAGGCTGGTTTCAGAGTCCGAAGCACCTGCAGCAATCTGCCACACCAACCTGGGCTGCTGAGGTTTGCTTACCTGGGAAAAGGGTCAGCACTAGTGTTCAGGGGCCTGTGGCCCGGAGCGACCGGCTGTCTGCTGAATGTCCGCCTTGCGCAGGATGCCTCCTGGACCGACGCTGCAATCTGTGCCGATTCCAGCTCGTTTGAGATTCCCAAGCGCCTCCATCAATCTGGCACACGAACCTGGGCTGCTGAGGTTTGCTTACCTGGGAAAAGGGTCAGCACTTGTTTTAGGGGCCCTGTGGCCCTGAGTGACCGGCTGTCTGTGACCTGATGTTCTGCGTTGTGCAGGATGCCTCCTGGACCAAAGTTGCTACCACCACAAAATCAGGCTGGTTTCAGAGTCCCAAGCGCCTGCAGCAATCTGCCACACCAACCTGGGCTGCTGAGGTTTGCTTACCTGGGAAAAGGGTCAGCACTAGTGTTCAGGGGCCTGTGGCCCGGAGTGACCGGCTGTCTGCTGAATGTCCGCATTGCGCAGGATGCCTCGTGGATCCAAGCTGCCACCACTGCAAAGTCAGGCTGGTTTCAGAGTCAGAAATGCCTGCAGCACCCTGTGATCAGAAACCTGAGCTGGTGAGTTACACTTAGCTCTGTAAAGGGCGGCATTGGTGTTCAGGAGGCCCAGGGGCCGTTAGTGGCCGGCTGCCTGCTGAAATGCTGCATTGCCAAATATGCCTAGCAGACCCAAGCTGGCACCAGTTCCAACTCCAGCCCTTTGGCCTCGGCACGTGTCTCCTGCCATCTGCCACATGAACCTGGACTCCTGAGTTGTGCTTACCTGGGAAAAGGGTCAGCACTAGTGTTCAGGGGCCTGTGGCCCGGAGTGACCGGCTGTCTGCTGAATGTCCGCATTGCGCAGGATGCCTCCTGGACCTACGCTGCAATCTGTGCCGAGTCCAGCTCGTTTGAGAGTCCCAAGCGCCTCCATCAATCTGGCACACGAACCTGGGCTGCTGAGGTTTGCTTACCTGGGAAAAGGGTCAGCACTAGTGTTCAGGGGCCTGTGGCGTGGAGTGACCGGCTGCCTGCTGAAATTCCGCATTGCGCAGGATGCCTCGTGGATCCAAGCTGCCACCACTGCAAAGTCAGGCTGGTTTGAGAGTCAGAAATGCCTGCAGCACCCTGTGATCAGAAACCTGAGCTGGTGAGTTACACTTAGCTGTGTAAACGGCGGCATTGGTGTTCAGGAGGCCCAGGGGCCGTTAGTGGCCGGCTGCCTGCTGAAATGCTGCATTGCCAAATACGCCTAGCAGACCCAAGCTGGCACCAGTTCCAACTCCAGCCCTTTGGCCTCGGCACGTGTCTCCTGCCATCTGCCACATGAACCTGGACTGCTGAGTTGTGCTTACCTGGGAAAAGGGTCAGCACTAGTGTTCAGGGGCCTGTGGCCCGGAGTGACCGGCCGTCTGCCACCTGATGTTCTGCGTTGTGCAGGATGCCTCCCGGACCAAAGTTGCTACGACCAAAAAATCAGGCTGGTTTCAGAGTCCCAAGCGCCTGCAGCAATCTGCCACACCAACCTGGGCTGCTGAGGTTTGCTTACCTGGGAAAAGGGTAGCACTAATTTTAAGGGGCCTGTGGCGTGGAGTGACCGGCTGCCTTCTGAAATTCCGCCTTGCGCAGGATGCCTCCTGGACGCAAGCTGCCACCACTGCAAAGTCAGGCTGGTTTGAGAGTCAGAAATGCCTGCAGCACCCTGTGATCAGAAACCTGAGCTGGTGAGTTACACTTAGCTGTGTAAACGGCGGCATTGGTGTTCAGGAGGCCCAGGGGCCGTTAGTGGCCGGCTGCCTGCTGAAATGCTGCATTGCCAAATACGCCTAGCAGACCCAAGCTGGCACCAGTTCCAACTCCAGCCCTTTGGCCTCGGCACGTGTCTCCTGCCATCTGCCACATGAACCTGGACTGCTGAGTTGTGCTTACCTGGGAAAAGGGTCAGCACTAGTGTTCAGGGGCCTGTGGCCCGGAGTGACCGGCCGTCTGCCACCTGATGTTCTGCGTTGTGCAGGATGCCTCCCGGACCAAAGTTGCTACGACCAAAAAATCAGGCTGGTTTCAGAGTCCCAAGCGCCTGCAGCAATCTGGCACACCAACCTGGGCTGCTGAGGTTTGCTTACCTGGGAAAAGGGTAGCACTAATTTTAAGGGGCCTGTGGCGTGGAGTGACCGGCTGCCTTCTGAAATTCCGCCTTGCGCAGGATGCCTCCTGGACGCAAGCTGCCACCACTGCAAAGTCAGGCTGGTTTGAGAGTCAGAAATGCCTGCAGCACCCTGCCATCAGAAACCTGAGCTGGTGAGTTACACTTAGCTGTGTAAAGGGCGGCATTGGTGTTCAGGAGGCCCAGGGGCTGTTAGTGGCCGGCTGCCTGCTGAAATGCTGCATTGCCAAATACGCCGTGCAGACCCAAGCTGGCACCAGTTCCAACTCCAGCCCTATGGCCTCGGCACGTGTCTCCTGCCATGTGCCACATGAACCTGGTGTGCTGAGGTTTGCTTACCTGGGAAAAGGGTCAGCATTAGTGTTCAGGGGCCTGTGGCCCGGAGTGACCGGCTGCCTGCTGAAATTCCACATTGCGCAGGATGCCTCGTGGATCCAAGCTGCCACCACCGCAAGGTCCGGCAGGTTTAAGAGTCACAAATGCCTGCAGCAACCTGCCATCAGGAAACTGAGCTGGTGAGTTACACTTCCTTGTGTAGAGGGTGGCATTTCTCTCCTGTGCCCAGGGGCCCTTAGTGGCTGGCTGCCTGCTGCAATTTCTGCATTGCCAAATACGCCGTGCAGACCCAAGCTGGCACCAGTTCCAACTCCAGCCCTTTGGCCTCGGCACGTGTCTCCTGCCATCTGCCACATGAACCTGGTGTGCTGAGGTTTGCTTACCTGGGAAAAGGGTCAGCACTAGTGTTCAGGGGCCTGTGGCCCTGAGTGACCGGCCGTCTGCCACCTGATGTTCTGCGTTGTGCAGGATGCCTCCTGGACCAAAGTTCCTATCACCAAAAAATCAGGCTGGTTTCAGAGTCCGAAGCGCCTGCAGCAATCAGCCACACCAACCTGGGCTGCTGAGGTTTGCTTACCTGGGAAAAGGGTCAGCACTAGTGTTCAGGGGCCTGTGGCCCGGAGTGACCGGCTGTCTGCTGAATGTCCGCATTGCGCAGGATGCCTCGTGGATCCAAGCTGCCACCACTGCAAAGTCAGGCTGGTTTCAGAGTCAGAAATGCCTGCAGCACCCTGTGATCAGAAACCTGAGCTGGTGAGTTACACTTAGCTCTGTAAAGGGCGGCATTGGTGTTCAGGAGGCCCAGGGGCCGTTAGTGGCCGGCTGCCTGCTGAAATGCTGCATTGCCAAATATGCCTAGCAGACCCAAGCTGGCACCAGTTCCAACTCCAGCCCTTTGGCCTCGGCACGTGTCTCCTGCCATCTGCCACATGAACCTGGACTGCTGAGTTGTGCTTACCTGGGAAAAGGGTCAGCACTAGTGTTCAGGGGCCTGTGGCCCGGAGTGACCGGCTGTCTGCTGAATGTCCGCATTGCGCAGGATGCCTCCTGGACCTACGCTGCAATCTGTGCCGAGTCCAGCTCGTTTGAGAGTCCCAAGCGCCTCCATCAATCTGGCACACGAACCTGGGCTGCTGAGGTTTGCTTACCTGGGAAAAGGGTAGCACTAATTTTAAGGGGCCTGTGGCGTGGAGTGACCGGCTGCCTTCTGAAATTCCGCCTTGCGCAGGATGCCTCCTGGACGCAAGCTGCCACCACTGCAAAGTCAGGCTGGTTTGAGAGTCAGAAATGCCTGCAGCACCCTGTGATCAGAAACCTGAGCTGGTGAGTTACACTTAGCTGTGTAAAGGGCGGCATTGGTGTTCAGGAGGCCCAGGGGCCGTTAGTGGCCGGCTGCCTGCTGAAATGCTGCATTGCCAAATACGCCGTGCAGACCCAAGCTGGCACCAGTTCCAACTCCAGCCCTTTGGCCTCGGCACGTGTCTCCTGCCATCTGCCACATGAACCTGGACTGCTGAGTTGTGCTTACCTGGGAAAAGGGTCAGCACTAGTGTTCAGGGGCCTGTGGCCCGGAGTGACCGGCCGTCTGCCACCTGATGTTCTGCGTTGTGCAGGATGCCTCCCGGACCAAAGTTGCTACGACCAAAAAATCAGGCTGGTTTCAGAGTCCCAAGCGCCTGCAGCAATCTGCCACACCAACCTGGGCTGCTGAGGTTTGCTTACCTGGGAAAAGGGTAGCACTAATTTTAAGGGGCCTGTGGCGTGGAGTGACCGGCTGCCTTCTGAAATTCCGCCTTGCGCAGGATGCCTCCTGGACGCAAGCTGCCACCACTGCAAAGTCAGGCTGGTTTGAGAGTCAGAAATGCCTGCAGCACCCTGCCATCAGAAACCTGAGCTGGTGAGTTACACTTAGCTGTGTAAAGGGCGGCATTGGTGTTCAGGAGGCCCAGGGGCTGTTAGTGGCCGGCTGCCTGCTGAAATGCTGCATTGCCAAATACGCCGTGCAGACCCAAGCTGGCACCAGTTCCAACTCCAGCCCTATGGCCTCGGCACGTGTCTCCTGCCATGTGCCACATGAACCTGGTGTGCTGAGGTTTGCTTACCTGGGAAAAGGGTCAGCATTAGTGTTCAGGGGCCTGTGGCCCGGAGTGACCGGCTGCCTGCTGAAATTCCACATTGCGCAGGATGCCTCGTGGATCCAAGCTGCCACCACCGCAAGGTCCGGCAGGTTTAAGAGTCACAAATGCCTGCAGCAACCTGCCATCAGGAAACTGAGCTGGTGAGTTACACTTCCTTGTGTAGAGGGTGGCATTTCTCTCCTGTGCCCAGGGGCCCTTAGTGGCTGGCTGCCTGCTGCAATTTCTGCATTGCCAAATACGCCGTGCAGACCCAAGCTGGCACCAGTTCCAACTCCAGCCCTTTGGCCTCGGCACGTGTCTCCTGCCATCTGCCACATGAACCTGGTGTGCTGAGGTTTGCTTACCTGGGAAAAGGGTCAGCACTAGTGTTCAGGGGCCTGTGGCCCTGAGTGACCGGCCGTCTGCCACCTGATGTTCTGCGTTGTGCAGGATGCCTCCTGGACCAAAGTTCCTATCACCAAAAAATCAGGCTGGTTTCAGAGTCCGAAGCGCCTGCAGCAATCAGCCACACCAACCTGGGCTGCTGAGGTTTGCTTACCTGGGAAAAGGGTCAGCACTAGTGTTCAGGGGCCTGTGGCCCGGAGTGACCGGCTGTCTGCTGAATGTCCGCATTGCGCAGGATGCCTCGTGGATCCAAGCTGCCACCACTGCAAAGTCAGGCTGGTTTCAGAGTCAGAAATGCCTGCAGCACCCTGTGATCAGAAACCTGAGCTGGTGAGTTACACTTAGCTCTGTAAAGGGCGGCATTGGTGTTCAGGAGGCCCAGGGGCCGTTAGTGGCCGGCTGCCTGCTGAAATGCTGCATTGCCAAATATGCCTAGCAGACCCAAGCTGGCACCAGTTCCAACTCCAGCCCTTTGGCCTCGGCACGTGTCTCCTGCCATCTGCCACATGAACCTGGACTGCTGAGTTGTGCTTACCTGGGAAAAGGGTCAGCACTAGTGTTCAGGGGCCTGTGGCCCGGAGTGACCGGCTGTCTGCTGAATGTCCGCATTGCGCAGGATGCCTCCTGGACCTACGCTGCAATCTGTGCCGAGTCCAGCTCGTTTGAGAGTCCCAAGCGCCTCCATCAATCTGGCACACGAACCTGGGCTGCTGAGGTTTGCTTACCTGGGAAAAGGGTAGCACTAATTTTAAGGGGCCTGTGGCGTGGAGTGACCGGCTGCCTTCTGAAATTCCGCCTTGCGCAGGATGCCTCCTGGACGCAAGCTGCCACCACTGCAAAGTCAGGCTGGTTTGAGAGTCAGAAATGCCTGCAGCACCCTGTGATCAGAAACCTGAGCTGGTGAGTTACACTTAGCTGTGTAAAGGGCGGCATTGGTGTTCAGGAGGCCCAGGGGCCGTTAGTGGCCGGCTGCCTGCTGAAATGCTGCATTGCCAAATACGCCGTGCAGACCCAAGCTGGCACCAGTTCCAACTCCAGCCCTTTGGCCTCGGCACGTGTCTCCTGCCATCTGCCACATGAACCTGGACTGCTGAGTTGTGCTTACCTGGGAAAAGGGTCAGCACTAGTGTTCAGGGGCCTGTGGCCCGGAGTGACCGGCCGTCTGCCACCTGATGTTCTGCGTTGTGCAGGATGCCTCCCGGACCAAAGTTGCTACGACCAAAAAATCAGGCTGGTTTCAGAGTCCCAAGCGCCTGCAGCAATCTGGCACACCAACCTGGGCTGCTGAGGTTTGCTTACCTGGGAAAAGGGTAGCACTAATTTTAAGGGGCCTGTGGCGTGGAGTGACCGGCTGCCTTCTGAAATTCCGCCTTGCGCAGGATGCCTCCTGGACGCAAGCTGCCACCACTGCAAAGTCAGGCTGGTTTGAGAGTCAGAAATGCCTGCAGCACCCTGTGATCAGAAACCTGAGCTGGTGAGTTACACTTAGCTGTGTAAAGGGCGGCATTGGTGTTCAGGAGGCCCAGGGGCTGTTAGTGGCCGGCTGCCTGCTGAAATGCTGCATTGCCAAATACGCCTAGCAGACCCAAGCTGGCACCAGTCCCAACTCCAGCCATTTGACCTCGGCACGTGTCTCCTGCCATCTGCCACATGAACCTGGTGTGCTGAGGTTTGCTTACCTGGGAAAAGGGTCAGCACTAGTGTTCAGGGGCCTGTGGCCCGGAGCGACCGGCTGTCTGCTGAATGTCCGCATTGCGCAGGATGCCTCGTGGATCCAAGCTGCCACCACTGCAAAGTCAGGCTGGTTTGAGAGTCAGATATGCCTGCAGCAGCCTGCCATCAGAAACCTGAGCTGGTGAGTTACACTTAGCTGTGTAAAGGGCGGCATTGGTGTTCCGGAGGCCCAGGGGCCGTTAGTGGCCGGCTGCCTGCTGAAATGCTGCATTGCCAAATACGCCTAGCAGACCCAAGCTGGCACCAGTTCCAACTCCAGCCCTTTGGCCTCGGCACGTGTCTCCTGCCATCTGCCACATGAACCTGGACTGCTGAGTTGTGCTTACCTGGGAAAAGGGTCAGCACTAGTGTTCAGGGGCCTGTGGCCCGGAGTGACCGGCCGTCTGCCACCTGATGTTCTGCGTTGTGCAGGATGCCTCCCGGACCAAAGTTGCTACGACCAAAAAATCAGGCTGGTTTCAGAGTCCCAAGCGCCTGCAGCAATCTGCCACACCAACCTGGGCTGCTGAGGTTTGCTTACCTGGGAAAAGGGTCAGCACTAGTGTTCAGGGGCCTGTGGCGTGGAGTGACCGGCTGCCTGCTGAAATTCCGCATTGCGCAGGATGCCGCCTGGACGCAAGCTGCCACCACTGCAAAGTCAGGCTGGTTTGAGAGTCAGAAATGCCTGCAGCACCCTGCCATCAGAAACCTGAGCTGGTGAGTAACACTTCCCTGTGTAAAGGGCGGCATTGGTGTTCAGGAGGCACAGGGGCTGTTAGTGGCCGGATGCCTGCTGAAATGCTGCATTGCCAAATACGCCGTGCAGACCCAAGCTGGCACCAGTTCCAACTCCAGCCATTTGACCTCGGCACGTGTCTCCTGCCATCTGCCACATGAACCTGGTGTGCTGAGGTTTGCTTACCTGGGAAAAGGGTCAGCATTAGTGTTCAGGGGCCTGTGGCCTGGAGTGACCGGCTGCCTGCTGAAATTCCGCATTGCGCAGGATGCCTCGTGGATCCAAGCTGCCACCACCGCAAGGTCCGGCAGGTTTAAGAGTCACAAATGCCTGCAGCAACCTGCCATCAGGAAACTGAGCTGGTGAGTTACACTTCCTTGTGTAGAGGGTGGCATTTCTCTCCTGTGCCCAGGGGCCCTTAGTGGCCGGCTGCCTGCTGCAATTTCTGCATTGCCAAATACGCCGTGCAGACCCAAGCTGGCACCAGTTCCAACTCCAGCCCTTTGGCCTCGGCACGTGTCTCCTGCCATCTGCCACATGAACCTGGTGTGCTGAGGTTTGCTTACCTGGGAAAAGGGTCAGCACTAGTGTTCAGGGGCCTGTGGCCCTGAGTGACCGGCCGTCTGCCACCTGATGTTCTGCGTTGTGCAGGATGCCTCCTGGACCAAAGTTCCTATCACCAAAAAATCAGGCTGGTTTCAGAGTCCGAAGCGCCTGCAGCAATCTGCCACACCAACCTGGGCTGCTGAGGTTTGCTTACCTGGGAAAAGGGTCAGCACTAGTGTTCAGGGGCCTGTTGCTTGGAGCGACCGGCTGTCTGCTGAATGTCCGCCTTGCGCAGGATGCCTCCTGGACCGACGCTGCAATCTGTGCCGAGTCCAGCTCGTTTGAGATTCCCAAGCGCCTCCATCAATCTGGCACACGAACCTGGGCTGCTGAGGTTTGCTTACCTGGGAAAAGGGTCAGCACTTGTTTTAGGGGCCCTGTGGCCCTGAGTGACCGGCTGTCTGTGACCTGATGTTCTGCGTTGTGCAGGATGCCTCCTGGACCAAAGTTGCTACCACCACAAAATCAGGCTGGTTTCAGAGTCCCAAGCGCCTGCAGCAATCTGCCACACCAACCTGGGCTGCTGAGGTTTGCTTACCTGGGAAAAGGGTCAGCACTAGTGTTCAGGGGCCTGTGGCCTGGAGTGAGCGGCTGTCTGCTGAATGTCCGCATTGCGCAGGATGCCTCGTGGATCCAAGCTGCCACCACTGCAAAGTCAGGCTGGTTTCAGAGTCAGAAATGCCTGCAGCACCCTGCCATCAGATACCTGAGCTGGTGAGTTACACTTAGCTGTGTAAAGGGCGGCATTGGTGTTCAGGAGGCCCAGGGGCCGTTAGTGGCCGGCTGCCTGCTGAAATGCTGCATTGCCAAATACGCCGTGCAGACCCAAGCTGGCACCAGTTCCAACTCCAGCCCTTTGGCCTCGGCACGTGTCTCCTGCCATCTGCCACATGAACCTGGACTGCTGAGTTGTGCTTACCTGGGAAAAGGGTCAGCACTAGTGTTCAGGGGCCTGTGGCCCGGAGTGACCGGCTGTCTGCTGAATGTCCGCATTGCGCAGGATGCCTCCTGGACCTACGCTGCAATCTGTGCCGAGTCCAGCTCGTTTGAGAGTCCCAAGCGCCTCCATCAATCTGGCACACGAACCTGGGCTGCTGAGGTTTGCTTACCTGGGAAAAGGGTCAGCACTAGTGTTCAGGGGCCTGTGGCCCGGAGTGACCGGCCGTCTGCCACCTGATGTTCTGCGTTGTGCAGGATGCCTCCCGGACCAAAGTTGCTACGACCAAAAAATCAGGCTGGTTTCAGAGTCCCAAGCGCCTGCAGCAATCTGCCACACCAACCTGGGCTGCTGAGGTTTGCTTACCTGGGAAAAGGGTAGCACTAATTTTAAGGGGCCTGTGGCGTGGAGTGACCGGCTGCCTTCTGAAATTCCGCCTTGCGCAGGATGCCTCGTGGATCGAAGCTGCCACCACTGCAAAGTCAGGCTGGTTTGAGAGTCAGAAATGCCTGCAGCACCCTGCCATCAGAAACCTGAGCTGGTGAGTTACACTTAGCTGTGTAAAGGGCGGCATTGGTGTTCAGGAGGCCCAGGGGCCGTTAGTGGCCGGCTGCCTGCTGAAATGCTGCATTGCCAAATACGCCGTGCAGACCCAAGCTGGCACCAGTTCCAACTCCAGCCCTTTGGCCTCGGCACGTGTCTCCTGCCATGTGCCACATGAACCTGGACTGCTGAGTTGTGCTTACCTGGGAAAAGGGTCAGCACTAGTGTTCAGGGGCCTGTGGCCCGGAGTGACCGGCCGTCTGCCACCTGATGTTCTGCGTTGTGCAGGATGCCTCCCGGACCAAAGTTGCTACGACCAAAAAATCAGGCTGGTTTCAGAGTCCCAAGCGCCTGCAGCAATCTGCCACACCAACCTGGGCTGCTGAGGTTTGCTTACCTGGGAAAAGGGTAGCACTAATTTTAAGGGGCCTGTGGCGTGGAGTGACCGGCTGCCTTCTGAAATTCCGCCTTGCGCAGGATGCCTCCTGGACGCAAGCTGCCACCACTGCAAAGTCAGGCTGGTTTGAGAGTCAGAAATGCCTGCAGCACCCTGTGATCAGAAACCTGAGCTGGTGAGTTACACTTAGCTGTGTAAAGGGCGGCATTGGTGTTCAGGAGGCCCAGGGGCTGTTAGTGGCCGGCTGCCTGCTGAAATGCTGCATTGCCAAATACGCCGTGCAGACCCAAGCTGGCACCAGTTCCAACTCCAGCCCTATGGCCTCCGCATGTGTCCTGCCATGTGCCACATGAACCTGGTGTGCTGAGGTTTGCTTACCTGGGAAAAGGGTCAGCATTAGTGTTCAGGGGCCTGTGGCCTGGAGTGACCGGCTGCCTGCTGAAATTCCGCATTGCGCAGGATGCCTCGTGGATCCAAGCTGCCACCACCGCAAGGTCCGGCAGGTTTAAGAGTCACAAATGCCTGCATCAACCTGCCATCAGGAAACTGAGCTGGTGAGTTACACTTCCTTGTGTAGAGGGTGGCATTTCTCTCCTGTGCCCAGGGGCCCTTAGTGGCCGGCTGCCTGCTGCAATTTCTGCATTGCCAAATACGCCGTGCAGACCCAAGCTGGCACCAGTTCCAACTCCAGCCCTTTGGCCTCGGCACGTGTCTCCTGCCATCTGCCACATGAACCTGGTGTGCTGAGGTTTGCTTACCTGGGAAAAGGGTCAGCACTAGTGTTCAGGGGCCTGTGGCCCTGAGTGACCGGCCGTCTGCCACCTGATGTTCTGCGTTGTGCAGGATGCCTCCTGGACCAAAGTTCCTATCACCAAAAAATCAGGCTGGTTTCAGAGTCCGAAGCACCTGCAGCAATCTGCCACACCAACCTGGGCTGCTGAGGTTTGCTTACCTGGGAAAAGGGTCAGCACTAGTGTTCAGGGGCCTGTGGCCCGGAGCGACCGGCTGTCTGCTGAATGTCCGCCTTGCGCAGGATGCCTCCTGGACCGACGCTGCAATCTGTGCCGAGTCCAGCTCGTTTGAGATTCCCAAGCGCCTCCATCAATCTGGCACACGAACCTGGGCTGCTGAGGTTTGCTTACCTGGGAAAAGGGTCAGCACTTGTTTTAGGGGCCCTGTGGCCCTGAGTGACCGGCTGTCTGTGACCTGATGTTCTGCGTTGTGCAGGATGCCTCCTGGACCAAAGTTGCTACCACCACAAAATCAGGCTGGTTTCAGAGTCCCAAGCGCCTGCAGCAATCTGCCACACCAACCTGGGCTGCTGAGGTTTGCTTACCTGGGAAAAGGGTCAGCACTAGTGTTCAGGGGCCTGTGGCCCGGAGTGACCGGCTGTCTGCTGAATGTCCGCATTGCGCAGGATGCCTCGTGGATCCAAGCTGCCACCACTGCAAAGTCAGGCTGGTTTCAGAGTCAGAAATGCCTGCAGCACCCTGTGATCAGAAACCTGAGCTGGTGAGTTACACTTAGCTGTGTAAAGGGCGGCATTGGTGTTCAGGAGCCCCAGGGGCCGTTAGTGGCCGGCTGCCTGCTGAAATGCTGCATTGCCAAATATGCCTAGCAGACCCAAGCTGGCACCAGTTCCAACTCCAGCCCTTTGGCCTCGGCACGTGTCTCCTGCCATCTGCCACATGAACCTGGACTGCTGAGTTGTGCTTACCTGGGCAAAGGGTCAGCACTAGTGTTCAGGGGCCTGTGGCCCGGAGCGACCGGCTGTCTGCTGAATGTCCGCATTGCGCAGGATGCCTCGTGGATCCAAGCTGCCACCACTGCAAAGTCAGGCTGGTTTGAGAGTCAGAAATGCCTGCAGCAACCTGCCATCAGAAACCTGAACTGGTGAGTTACACTTCCTTGTGTAGATTTGGCATTGGTATTCTGTGCCCAGGGGCCCTTAGTGGCCGTCTGCCTGCTGAAATTCGGCCTTGCGCAGGATGCCTCCGGCATGCAAGCTGCCACCACCTTTTAGTCAGGCAGGCTTGAGAGTCACACATGGCTGCAGCACCCTGCGAACAGAAACCTGAGCTGGTGAGTTACACTTCCTTGTGTAGAGGGTGGCATTTCTCTCCTGTGCCCAGGGGCCCTTAGTGGCCGGCTGCCTGCTGAAATGCTGCATTGCCAAATACGCCGTGCAGACCCAAGCTGGCACCAGTTACAACTCCAGCCCTTTGGCCTTGGCACGTGTCTCCTGCCATGTGCCACATGAACCTGGTGTGCTGAGTTTTGCTTACCTGGGAAAAGGGTCAGCATTAGTGTTCAGGGGCCTGTGGCCCTGAGTGACCGGCCGTCTGCCACCTGATGTTCTGCGTTGTGCAGGATGCCTCCTGGACCAAAGTTGCTACCACCACAAAATCAGGCTGGTTTCAGAGTCCCAAGCGCCTGCAGCAATCTGCCACACCAACCTGGGCTGCTGAGGTTTGCTTACCTGGGAAAAGGGTCAGCACTAGTGTTCAGGGGCCTGTGGCGTGGAGTGACCGGCTGCCTTCTGAAATTCCGCCTTGCGCAGGATGCCTCGTGGATCCAAGCTGCCACCACTGCAAAGTCAGGCTGGTTTGAGAGTCAGAAATGCCTGCAGCACCCTGCCATCAGAAACCTGAGCTGGTGAGTTACACTTAGCTGTGTAAAGGGCGGCATTGGTGTTCCGGAGGCCCAGGGGCCGTTAGTGGCCGGCTGCCTGCTGAAATGCTGCATTGCCAAATATGCTTAGCAGACCCAAGCTGGCACCAGTCCCAACTCCAGCCATTTGACCTCGGCACGTGTCTCCTGCCATCTGCCACATGAACCTGGTGTGCTGAGGTTTGCTTACCTGGGAAAAGGGTCAGCACTAGTGTTCAGGGGCCTGTGGCCCGGAGCGACCGGCTGTCTGCTGAATGTCCGCATTGCGCAGGATGCCTCGTGGATCCAAGCTGCCACCACTGCAAAGTCAGGCTGGTTTGAGAGTCAGAAATGCCTGCAGCAACCTGCCATCAGAAACCTGAACTGGTGAGTTACACTTCCTTGTGTAGATTTGGCATTGGTATTCTGTGCCCAGGGGCCCTTAGTGGCCGTCTGCCTGCTGAAATTCGGTCTTGCGCAGGATGCCTCCGGCATGCAAGCTGCCACCACCTTTTAGTCAGGCAGGCTTGAGAGTCACACATGGCTGCAGCACCCTGCGAACAGAAACCTGAGCTGGTGAGTTACACTTCCTTGTGTAGAGGGTGGCATTTCTCTCGTGTGCCCAGGGGCCCTTAATGGCCGGCTGCCTGCTGAAATGCTGCATTGCCAAATACGCCGTGCAGACCCAAGCTGGCACCAGTTACAACTCCAGCCCTTTGGCCTTGGCACGTGTCTCCTGCCATGTGCCACATGAACCTGGTGTGCTGAGTTTTGCTTACCTGGGAAAAGGGTCAGCATTAGTGTTCAGGGGCCTGTGGCCCTGAGTGACCGGCCGTCTGCCACCTGATGTTCTGCGTTGTGCAGGATGCCTCCTGGACCAAAGTTGCTACCACCACAAAATCAGGCTGGTTTCAGAGTCCCAAGCGCCTGCAGCAATCTGCCACACCAACCTGGGCTGCTGAGGTTTGCTTACCTGGGAAAAGGGTCAGCACTAGTGTTCAGGGGCCTGTGGCCCGGAGCGACCGGCTGTCTGCTGAATGTCCGCATTGCGCAGGATGCCTCGTGGATCCAAGCTGCCACCACTGCAAAGTCAGGCTGGTTTCAGAGTCAGAAATGCCTGCAGCACCCTGCCATCAGAAACCTGAGCTGGTGAGTTACACTTAGCTGTGTAAAGGGCGGCATTGGTGTTCAGGAGGCCCAGGGGCTGTTAGTGGCCGGCTGCCTGCTGAAATGCTGCATTGCCAAATATGCTTAGCAGACCCAAGCTGGCACCAGTCCCAACTCCAGCCATTTGACCTCGGCACGTGTCTCCTGCCATCTGCCACATGAACCTGGTGTGCTGAGGTTTGCTTACCTGGGAAAAGGGTCAGCACTAGTGTTCAGGGGCCTGTGGCCCGGAGTGACCAGCTGCCTGCTGAAATTCCGCATTGCGCAGGATGCCTCGTGGATCCAAGCTGCCACCACTGCAAAGTCAGGCTGGTTTGAGAGTCAGAAATGCCTGCAGCAACCTGCCATCAGAAACCTGAACTGGTGAGTTACACTTCCTTGTGTAGATTTGGCATTGGTATTCTGTGCCCAGGGGCCCTTAGTGGCCGTCTGCCTGCTGAAATTCGGTCTTGCGCAGGATGCCTCCGGCATGCAAGCTGCCACCACCTTTTAGTCAGGCAGGCTTGAGAGTCACACATGGCTGCAGCACCCTGCGAACAGAAACCTGAGCTGGTGAGTTACACTTCCTTGTGTAGAGGGTGGCATTTCTCTCGTGTGCCCAGGGGCCCTTAGTGGCCGGCTGCCTGCTGAAATGCTGCATTGCCAAATACGCCGTGCAGACCCAAGCTGGCACCAGTTCCAACTCCAGCCCTTTGGCCTCGGCACGTGTCTCCTGCCATGTGCCACATCAACCTGGTGTGCTGAGTTTTGCTTACCTGGGAAAAGGGTCAGCATTAGTGTTCAGGGGCCTGTGGCCCGGAGTGACCGGCCGTCTGCCACCTGATGTTCTGCGTTGTGCAGGATGCCTCCCGGACCAAAGTTCCTACCACCAGAAAATCAGGCTGGTTTCAGAGTCCCAAGCGCCTGCAGCAATCTGCCACACCAACCTGGGCTGCTGAGGTTTGCTTACCTGGGAAAAGGGTCAGCACTAGTGTTCAGGGGCCTGTGGCCCGGAGCGACCGGCTGTCTGCTGAATGTCCGCATTGCGCAGGATGCCGCCTGGACGCAAGCTGCCACCACTGCAAAGTCAGGCTGGTTTGAGAGTCAGAAATGCCTGCAGCACCCTGCCATCAGAAACCTGAGCTGGTGAGTAACACTTCCCTGTGTAAAGGGCGGCATTGTTGTTCAGGAGGCCCAGGGGCTGTTAGTGGCCGGATGCCTGCTGAAATGCTGCATTGCCAAATACGCCGTGCAGACCCAAGCTGGCACCAGTTCCAACTCCAGCCATTTGACCTCGGCACGTGTCTCCTGCCATCTGCCACATGAACCTGGTGTGCTGAGGTTTGCTTACCTGGGAAAAGGGTCAGCACTAGTGTTCAGGGGCCTGTGGCGTGGAGTGACAGGCTGCCTGCCACCTGATGTTCTGCGTTGTGCAGGATGCCTCCCGGACCAAAGTTGCTACGACCAAAAAATCAGGCTGGTTTCAGAGTCCCAAGCGCCTGCAGCAATCTGCCACACCAACCTGGGCTGCTGAGGTTTGCTTACCTGGGAAAAGGGTAGCACTAATTTTAAGGGGCCTGTGGCGTGGAGTGACCGGCTGCCTTCTGAAATTCCGCCTTGCGCAGGATGCCTCCTGGACGCAAGCTGCCACCACTGCAAAGTCAGGCTGGTTTGAGAGTCAGAAATGCCTGCAGCACCCTGTGATCAGAAACCTGAGCTGGTGAGTTACACTTAGCTGTGTAAAGGGCGGCATTGGTGTTCAGGAGGCCCAGGGGCTGTTAGTGGCCGGCTGCCTGCTGAAATGCTGCATTGCCAAATACGCCGTGCAGACCCAAGCTGGCACCAGTCCCAACTCCAGCCATTTGACCTCGGCACGTGTCTCCTGCCATCTGCCACATGAACCTGGTGTGCTGAGGTTTGCTTACCTGGGAAATGGTCAGCACTAGTGTTCAGGGGCCTGTGGCCCGGCGCGACCGGCTGTCTGCTGAATGTCCGCATTGCGCAGGATGCCTCGTGGATCCAAGCTGCCACCACTGCAAAGTCAGGCTGGTTTGAGAGTCAGAAATGCCTGCAGCAACCTGCCATCAGAAACCTGAACTGGTGAGTTACACTTCCTTGTGTAGATTTGGCATTGGTATTCTGTGCCCAGGGGCCCTTAGTGGCCGTCTGCCTGCTGAAATTCGGTCTTGCGCAGGATGCCTCCGGCATGCAAGCTGCCACCACCTTTTAGTCAGGCAGGCTTGAGAGTCACACATGGCTGCAGCACCCTGCGAACAGAAACCTGAGCTGGTGAGTTACACTTCCTTGTGTAGAGGGTGGCATTTCTCTCGTGTGCCCAGGGGCCCTTAGTGGCCGGCTGCCTGCTGAAATGCTGCATTGCCAAATACGCCGTGCAGACCCAAGCTGGCACCAGTTCCAACTCCAGCCCTTTGGCCTTGGCACGTGTCTCCTGCCATGTGCCACATGAACCTGGTGTGCTGAGTTTTGCTTACCTGGGAAAAGGGTCAGCATTAGTGTTCAGGGGCCTGTGGCCCTGAGTGACCGGCCGTCTGCCACCTGATGTTCTGCGTTGTGCAGGATGTCTCCTGGACCAAAGTTGCTACCACCACAAAATCAGGCTGGTTTCAGAGTCCCAAGCGCCTGCAGCAATCTGCCACACCAACCTGGGCTGCTGAGGTTTGCTTACCTGGGAAAAGGGTCAGCACTAGTGTTCAGGGGCCTGTGGCCCGGAGTGACCGGCTGTCTGCTGAAATTCCGCATTGCGCAGGATGCCGCCTGGACGCAAGCTGCCACCACTGCAAAGTCAGGCTGGTTTGAGAGTCAGAAATGCCTGCAGCACCCTGCCATCAGAAACCTGAGCTGGTGAGTAACACTTCCCTGTGTAAAGGGCGGCATTGGTGTTCAGGAGGCACAGGGGCTGTTAGTGGCCGGCTGCCTGCTGAAATGCTGCATTGCCAAATACGCCGTGCAGACCCAAGCTGGCACCAGTTCCAACTCCAGCCATTTGACCTCGGCACGTGTCTCCTGCCATCTGCCACATGAACCTGGTGTGCTGAGGTTTGCTTACCTGGGAAAAGGGTCAGCATTAGTGTTCAGGGGCCTGTGGCCTGGAGTGACCGGCTGCCTGCTGAAATTCCGCATTGCGCAGGATGCCTCGTGGATCCAAGCTGCCACCACCGCAAGGTCCGGCAGGTTTAAGAGTCACAAATGCCTGCATCAACCTGCCATCAGGAAACTGAGCTGGTGAGTTACACTTCCTTGTGTAGAGGGTGGCATTTCTCTCCTGTGCCCAGGGGCCCTTAGTGGCCGGCTGCCTGCTGCAATTTCTGCATTGCCAAATACGCCGTGCAGACCCAAGCTGGCACCAGTTCCAACTCCAGCCCTTTGGCCTCGGCACGTGTCTCCTGCCATCTGCCACATGAACCTGGTGTGCTGAGGTTTGCTTACCTGGGAAAAGGGTCAGCACTAGTGTTCAGGGGCCTGTGGCCCTGAGTGACCGGCCGTCTGCCACCTGATGTTCTGCGTTGTGCAGGATGCCTCCTGGACCAAAGTTCCTATCACCAAAAAATCAGGCTGGTTTCAGAGTCCGAAGCGCCTGCAGCAATCTGCCACACCAACCTGGGCTGCTGAGGTTTGCTTACCTGGGAAAAGGGTCAGCACTAGTGTTCAGGGGCCTGTTGCTTGGAGCGACCGGCTGTCTGCTGAATGTCCGCCTTGCGCAGGATGCCTCCTGGACCGACGCTGCAATCTGTGCCGAGTCCAGCTCGTTTGAGATTCCCAAGCGCCTCCATCAATCTGGCACACGAACCTGGGCTGCTGAGGTTTGCTTACCTGGGAAAAGGGTCAGCACTTGTTTTAGGGGCCCTGTGGCCCTGAGTGACCGGCTGTCTGTGACCTGATGTTCTGCGTTGTGCAGGATGCCTCCTGGACCAAAGTTGCTACCACCACAAAATCAGGCTGGTTTCAGAGTCCCAAGCGCCTGCAGCAATCTGCCACACCAACCTGGGCTGCTGAGGTTTGCTTACCTGGGAAAAGGGTCAGCACTAGTGTTCAGGGGCCTGTGGCCTGGAGTGAGCGGCTGTCTGCTGAATGTCCGCATTGCGCAGGATGCCTCGTGGATCCAAGCTGCCACCACTGCAAAGTCAGGCTGGTTTCAGAGTCAGAATTCCTGCAGCACCCTGCCATCAGATACCTGAGCTGGTGAGTTACACTTAGCTGTGTAAAGGGCGGCATTGGTGTTCAGGAGGCCCAGGGGCCGTTAGTGGCCGGCTGCCTGCTGAAATGCTGCATTGCCAAATACGCCGTGCAGACCCAAGCTGGCACCAGTTCCAACTCCAGCCCTTTGGCCTCGGCACGTGTCTCCTGCCATCTGCCACATGAACCTGGACTGCTGAGTTGTGCTTACCTGGGAAAAGGGTCAGCACTAGTGTTCAGGGGCCTGTGGCCCGGAGTGACCGGCTGTCTGCTGAATGTCCGCATTGCGCAGGATGCCTCCTGGACCTACGCTGCAATCTGTGCCGAGTCCAGCTCGTTTGAGAGTCCCAAGCGCCTCCATCAATCTGGCACACGAACCTGGGCTGCTGAGGTTTGCTTACCTGGGAAAAGGGTCAGCACTAGTGTTCAGGGGCCTGTGGCCCGGAGTGACCGGCCGTCTGCCACCTGATGTTCTGCGTTGTGCAGGATGCCTCCCGGACCAAAGTTGCTACGACCAAAAAATCAGGCTGGTTTCAGAGTCCCAAGCGCCTGCAGCAATCTGCCACACCAACCTGGGCTGCTGAGGTTTGCTTACCTGGGAAAAGGGTAGCACTAATTTTAAGGGGCCTGTGGCGTGGAGTGACCGGCTGCCTTCTGAAATTCCGCCTTGCGCAGGATGCCTCGTGGATCGAAGCTGCCACCACTGCAAAGTCAGGCTGGTTTGAGAGTCAGAAATGCCTGCAGCACCCTGCCATCAGAAACCTGAGCTGGTGAGTTACACTTAGCTGTGTAAAGGGCGGCATTGGTGTTCAGGAGGCCCAGGGGCCGTTAGTGGCCGGCTGCCTGCTGAAATGCTGCATTGCCAAATACGCCGTGCAGACCCAAGCTGGCACCAGTTCCAACTCCAGCCCTTTGGCCTCGGCACGTGTCTCCTGCCATCTGCCACATGAACCTGGACTGCTGAGTTGTGCTTACCTGGGAAAAGGGTCAGCACTAGTGTTCAGGGGCCTGTGGCCCGGAGTGACCGGCCGTCTGCCACCTGATGTTCTGCGTTGTGCAGGATGCCTCCCGGACCAAAGTTGCTACGACCAAAAAATCAGGCTGGTTTCAGAGTCCCAAGCGCCTGCAGCAATCTGCCACACCAACCTGGGCTGCTGAGGTTTGCTTACCTGGGAAAAGGGTAGCACTAATTTTAAGGGGCCTGTGGCGTGGAGTGACCGGCTGCCTTCTGAAATTCCGCCTTGCGCAGGATGCCTCCTGGACGCAAGCTGCCACCACTGCAAAGTCAGGCTGGTTTGAGAGTCAGAAATGCCTGCAGCACCCTGCCATCAGAAACCTGAGCTGGTGAGTTACACTTAGCTGTGTAAAGGGCGGCATTGGTGTTCAGGAGGCCCAGGGGCTGTTAGTGGCCGGCTGCCTGCTGAAATGCTGCATTGCCAAATACGCCGTGCAGACCCAAGCTGGCACCAGTTCCAACTCCAGCCCTATGGCCTCGGCACGTGTCTCCTGCCATGTGCCACATGAACCTGGTGTGCTGAGGTTTGCTTACCTGGGAAAAGGGTCAGCATTAGTGTTCAGGGGCCTGTGGCCTGGAGTGACCGGCTGCCTGCTGAAATTCCGCATTGCGCAGGATGCCTCGTGGATCCAAGCTGCCACCACCGCAAGGTCCGGCAGGTTTAAGAGTCACAAATGCCTGCAGCAACCTGCCATCAGGAAACTGAGCTGGTGAGTTACACTTCCTTGTGTAGAGGGTGGCATTTCTCTCCTGTGCCCAGGGGCCCTTAGTGGCCGGCTGCCTGCTGCAATTTCTGCATTGCCAAATACGCCGTGCAGACCCAAGCTGGCACCAGTTCCAACTCCAGCCCTTTGGCCTCGGCACGTGTCTCCTGCCATCTGCCACATGAACCTGGTGTGCTGAGGTTTGCTTACCTGGGAAAAGGGTCAGCACTAGTGTTCAGGGGCCTGTGGCCCTGAGTGACCGGCCGTCTGCCACCTGATGTTCTGCGTTGTGCAGGATGCCTCCTGGACCAAAGTTCCTATCACCAAAAAATCAGGCTGGTTTCAGAGTCCGAAGCACCTGCAGCAATCTGCCACACCAACCTGGGCTGCTGAGGTTTGCTTACCTGGGAAAAGGGTCAGCACTAGTGTTCAGGGGCCTGTGGCCCGGAGCGACCGGCTGTCTGCTGAATGTCCGCCTTGCGCAGGATGCCTCCTGGACCGACGCTGCAATCTGTGCCGAGTCCAGCTCGTTTGAGATTCCCAAGCGCCTCCATCAATCTGGCACACGAACCTGGGCTGCTGAGGTTTGCTTACCTGGGAAAAGGGTCAGCACTAGTGTTCAGGGGCCCTGTGGCCCTGAGTGACCGGCTGTCTGTGACCTGATGTTCTGCGTTGTGCAGGATGCCTCCTGGACCAAAGTTGCTACCACCACAAAATCAGGCTGGTTTCAGAGTCCCAAGCGCCTGCAGCAATCTGCCACACCAACCTGGGCTGCTGAGGTTTGCTTACCTGGGAAAAGGGTCAGCACTAGTGTTCAGGGGCCTGTGGCCCGGAGTGACCGGCTGTCTGCTGAATGTCCGCATTGCGCAGGATGCCTCGTGGATCCAAGCTGCCACCACTGCAAAGTCAGGCTGGTTTCAGAGTCAGAAATGCCTGCAGCACCCTGTGATCAGAAACCTGAGCTGGTGAGTTACACTTAGCTGTGTAAAGGGCGGCATTGGTGTTCAGGAGGCCCAGGGGCCGTTAGTGGCCGGCTGCCTGCTGAAATGCTGCATTGCCAAATATGCCTAGCAGACCCAAGCTGGCACCAGTTCCAACTCCAGCCCTTTGGCCTCGGCACGTGTCTCCTGCCATCTGCCACATGAACCTGGACTGCTGAGTTGTGCTTACCTGGGCAAAGGGTCAGCACTAGTGTTCAGGGGCCTGTGGCCCGGAGCGACCGGCTGTCTGCTGAATGTCCGCATTGCGCAGGATGCCTCGTGGATCCAAGCTGCCACCACTGCAAAGTCAGGCTGGTTTGAGAGTCAGAAATGCCTGCAGCAACCTGCCATCAGAAACCTGAACTGGTGAGTTACACTTCCTTGTGTAGATTTGGCATTGGTATTCTGTGCCCAGGGGCCCTTAGTGGCCGTCTGCCTGCTGAAATTCGGCCTTGCGCAGGATGCCTCCGGCATGCAAGCTGCCACCACCTTTTAGTCAGGCAGGCTTGAGAGTCACACATGGCTGCAGCACCCTGCGAACAGAAACCTGAGCTGGTGAGTTACACTTCCTTGTGTAGAGGGTGGCATTTCTCTCCTGTGCCCAGGGGCCCTTAGTGGCCGGCTGCCTGCTGAAATGCTGCATTGCCAAATACGCCGTGCAGACCCAAGCTGGCACCAGTTACAACTCCAGCCCTTTGGCCTTGGCACGTGTCTCCTGCCATGTGCCACATGAACCTGGTGTGCTGAGTTTTGCTTACCTGGGAAAAGGGTCAGCATTAGTGTTCAGGGGCCTGTGGCCCTGAGTGACCGGCCGTCTGCCACCTGATGTTCTGCGTTGTGCAGGATGCCTCCTGGACCAAAGTTGCTACCACCACAAAATCAGGCTGGTTTCAGAGTCCCAAGCGCCTGCAGCAATCTGCCACACCAACCTGGGCTGCTGAGGTTTGCTTACCTGGGAAAAGGGTCAGCACTAGTGTTCAGGGGCCTGTGGCGTGGAGTGACCGGCTGCCTTCTGAAATTCCGCCTTGCGCAGGATGCCTCGTGGATCCAAGCTGCCACCACTGCAAAGTCAGGCTGGTTTGAGAGTCAGAAATGCCTGCAGCACCCTGCCATCAGAAACCTGAGCTGGTGAGTTACACTTAGCTGTGTAAAGGGCGGCATTGGTGTTCCGGAGGCCCAGGGGCCGTTAGTGGCCGGCTGCCTGCTGAAATGCTGCATTGCCAAATATGCTTAGCAGACCCAAGCTGGCACCAGTCCCAACTCCAGCCATTTGACCTCGGCACGTGTCTCCTGCCATCTGCCACATGAACCTGGTGTGCTGAGGTTTGCTTACCTGGGAAAAGGGTCAGCACTAGTGTTCAGGGGCCTGTGGCCCGGAGCGACCGGCTGTCTGCTGAATGTCCGCATTGCGCAGGATGCCTCGTGGATCCAAGCTGCCACCACTGCAAAGTCAGGCTGGTTTGAGAGTCAGAAATGCCTGCAGCAACCTGCCATCAGAAACCTGAGCTGGTGAGTTACACTTCCTTGTGTAGATTTGGCATTGGTATTCTGTGCCCAGGGGCCCTTAGTGGCCGTCTGCCTGCTGAAATTCGGTCTTGCGCAGGATGCCTCCGGCATGCAAGCTGCCACCACCTTTTAGTCAGGCAGGCTTGAGAGTCACACATGGCTGCAGCACCCTGCGAACAGAAACCTGAGCTGGTGAGTTACACTTCCTTGTGTAGAGGGTGGCATTTCTCTCGTGTGCCCAGGGGCCCTTAGTGGCCGGCTGCCTGCTGAAATGCTGCATTGCCAAATACGCCGTGCAGACCCAAGCTGGCACCAGTTCCAACTCCAGCCCTTTGGCCTCGGCACGTGTCTCCTGCCATGTGCCACATCAACCTGGTGTGCTGAGTTTTGCTTACCTGGGAAAAGGGTCAGCATTAGTGTTCAGGGGCCTGTGGCCCGGAGTGACCGGCCGTCTGCCACCTGATGTTCTGCGTTGTGCAGGATGCCTCCCGGACCAAAGTTCCTACCACCAGAAAATCAGGCTGGTTTCAGAGTCCCAAGCGCCTGCAGCAATCTGCCACACCAACCTGGGCTGCTGAGGTTTGCTTACCTGGGAAAAGGGTCAGCACTAGTGTTCAGGGGCCTGTGGCCCGGAGCGACCGGCTGTCTGCTGAATGTCCGCATTGCGCAGGATGCCGCCTGGACGCAAGCTGCCACCACTGCAAAGTCAGGCTGGTTTGAGAGTCAGAAATGCCTGCAGCACCCTGCCATCAGAAACCTGAGCTGGTGAGTAACACTTCCCTGTGTAAAGGGCGGCATTGTTGTTCAGGAGGCCCAGGGGCTGTTAGTGGCCGGATGCCTGCTGAAATGCTGCATTGCCAAATACGCCGTGCAGACCCAAGCTGGCACCAGTTCCAACTCCAGCCATTTGACCTCGGCACGTGTCTCCTGCCATGTGCCACATGAACCTGGTGTGCTGAGGTTTGCTTACCTGGGAAAAGGGTCAGCACTAGTGTTCAGGGGCCTGTGGCGTGGAGTGACAGGCTGCCTGCCACCTGATGTTCTGCGTTGTGCAGGATGCCTCCCGGACCAAAGTTGCTACGACCAAAAAATCAGGCTGGTTTCAGAGTCCCAAGCGCCTGCAGCAATCTGCCACACCAACCTGGGCTGCTGAGGTTTGCTTACCTGGGAAAAGGGTAGCACTAATTTTAAGGGGCCTGTGGCGTGGAGTGACCGGCTGCCTTCTGAAATTCCGCCTTGCGCAGGATGCCTCCTGGACGCAAGCTGCCACCACTGCAAAGTCAGGCTGGTTTGAGAGTCAGAAATGCCTGCAGCACCCTGTGATCAGAAACCTGAGCTGGTGAGTTACACTTAGCTGTGTAAAGGGCGGCATTGGTGTTCAGGAGGCCCAGGGGCTGTTAGTGGCCGGCTGCCTGCTGAAATGCTGCATTGCCAAATACGCCGTGCAGACCCAAGCTGGCACCAGTCCCAACTCCAGCCATTTGACCTCGGCACGTGTCTCCTGCCATCTGCCACATGAACCTGGTGTGCTGAGGTTTGCTTACCTGGGAAATGGTCAGCACTAGTGTTCAGGGGCCTGTGGCCCGGCGCGACCGGCTGTCTGCTGAATGTCCGCATTGCGCAGGATGCCTCGTGGATCCAAGCTGCCACCACTGCAAAGTCAGGCTGGTTTGAGAGTCAGAAATGCCTGCAGCAACCTGCCATCAGAAACCTGAACTGGTGAGTTACACTTCCTTGTGTAGATTTGGCATTGGTATTCTGTGCCCAGGGGCCCTTAGTGGCCGTCTGCCTGCTGAAATTCGGTCTTGCGCAGGATGCCTCCGGCATGCAAGCTGCCACCACCTTTTAGTCAGGCAGGCTTGAGAGTCACACATGGCTGCAGCACCCTGCGAACAGAAACCTGAGCTGGTGAGTTACACTTCCTTGTGTAGAGGGTGGCATTTCTCTCGTGTGCCCAGGGGCCCTTAGTGGCCGGCTGCCTGCTGAAATGCTGCATTGCCAAATACGCCGTGCAGACCCAAGCTGGCACCAGTTCCAACTCCAGCCCTTTGGCCTTGGCACGTGTCTCCTGCCATGTGCCACATGAACCTGGTGTGCTGAGTTTTGCTTACCTGGGAAAAGGGTCAGCATTAGTGTTCAGGGGCCTGTGGCCCTGAGTGACCGGCCGTCTGCCACCTGATGTTCTGCGTTGTGCAGGATGTCTCCTGGACCAAAGTTGCTACCACCACAAAATCAGGCTGGTTTCAGAGTCCCAAGCGCCTGCAGCAATCTGCCACACCAACCTGGGCTGCTGAGGTTTGCTTACCTGGGAAAAGGGTCAGCACTAGTGTTCAGGGGCCTGTGGCCCGGAGTGACCGGCTGTCTGCTGAAATTCCGCATTGCGCAGGATGCCGCCTGGACGCAAGCTGCCACCACTGCAAAGTCAGGCTGGTTTGAGAGTCAGAAATGCCTGCAGCACCCTGCCATCAGAAACCTGAGCTGGTGAGTAACACTTCCCTGTGTAAAGGGCGGCATTGTTGTTCAGGAGGCCCAGGGGCTGTTAGTGGCCGGATGCCTGCTGAAATGCTGCATTGCCAAATACGCCGTGCAGACCCAAGCTGGCACCAGTTCCAACTCCAGCCATTTGACCTCGGCACGTGTCTCCTGCCATCTGCCACATGAACCTGGTGTGCTGAGGTTTGCTTACCTGGGAAAAGGGTCAGCATTAGTGTTCAGGGGCCTGTGGCCCGGAGCGACCGGCTGCCTGCTGAAATTCCGCATTGCGCAGGATGCCTCGTGGATCCAAGCTGCCACCACCGCAAGGTCCGGCAGGTTTAAGAGTCACAAATGCCTGCAGCAACCTGCCATCAGGAAACTGAGCTGGTGAGTTACACTTCCTTGTGTAGAGGGTGGCATTTCTCTCCTGTGCCCAGGGGCCCTTAGTGGCCGGCTGCCTGCTGCAATTTCTGCATTGCCAAATACGCCGTGCAGACCCAAGCTGGCACCAGTTCCAACTCCAGCCCTTTGGCCTCGGCACGTGTCTCCTGCCATCTGCCACATGAACCTGGTGTGCTGAGGTTTGCTTACCTGGGAAAAGGGTCAGCACTAGTGTTCAGGGGCCTGTGGCCCTGAGTGACCGGCCGTCTGCCACCTGATGTTCTGCGTTGTGCAGGATGCCTCCTGGACCAAAGTTCCTATCACCAAAAAATCAGGCTGGTTTCAGAGTCCGAAGCGCCTGCAGCAATCTGCCACACCAACCTGGGCTGCTGAGGTTTGCTTACCTGGGAAAAGGGTCAGCACTAGTGTTCAGGGGCCTGTTGCTTGGAGCGACCGGCTGTCTGCTGAATGTCCGCCTTGCGCAGGATGCCTCCTGGACCGACGCTGCAATCTGTGCCGAGTCCAGCTCGTTTGAGATTCCCAAGCGCCTCCATCAATCTGGCACACGAACCTGGGCTGCTGAGGTTTGCTTACCTGGGAAAAGGGTCAGCACTTGTTTTAGGGGCCCTGTGGCCCTGAGTGACCGGCTGTCTGTGACCTGATGTTCTGCGTTGTGCAGGATGCCTCCTGGACCAAAGTTGCTACCACCACAAAATCAGGCTGGTTTCAGAGTCCCAAGCGCCTGCAGCAATCTGCCACACCAACCTGGGCTGCTGAGGTTTGCTTACCTGGGAAAAGGGTCAGCACTAGTGTTCAGGGGCCTGTGGCCTGGAGTGAGCGGCTGTCTGCTGAATGTCCGCATTGCGCAGGATGCCTCGTGGATCCAAGCTGCCACCACTGCAAAGTCAGGCTGGTTTCAGAGTCAGAAATGCCTGCAGCACCCTGCCATCAGATACCTGAGCTGGTGAGTTACACTTAGCTGTGTAAAGGGCGGCATTGGTGTTCAGGAGGCCCAGGGGCCGTTAGTGGCCGGCTGCCTGCTGAAATGCTGCATTGCCAAATACGCCGTGCAGACCCAAGCTGGCACCAGTTCCAACTCCAGCCCTTTGGCCTCGGCACGTGTCTCCTGCCATCTGCCACATGAACCTGGACTGCTGAGTTGTGCTTACCTGGGAAAAGGGTCAGCACTAGTGTTCAGGGGCCTGTGGCCCGGAGTGACCGGCTGTCTGCTGAATGTCCGCATTGCGCAGGATGCCTCCTGGACCTACGCTGCAATCTGTGCCGAGTCCAGCTCGTTTGAGAGTCCCAAGCGCCTCCATCAATCTGGCACACGAACCTGGGCTGCTGAGGTTTGCTTACCTGGGAAAAGGGTCAGCACTAGTGTTCAGGGGCCTGTGGCCCGGAGTGACCGGCCGTCTGCCACCTGATGTTCTGCGTTGTGCAGGATGCCTCCCGGACCAAAGTTGCTACGACCAAAAAATCAGGCTGGTTTCAGAGTCCCAAGCGCCTGCAGCAATCTGCCACACCAACCTGGGCTGCTGAGGTTTGCTTACCTGGGAAAAGGGTAGCACTAATTTTAAGGGGCCTGTGGCGTGGAGTGACCGGCTGCCTTCTGAAATTCCGCCTTGCGCAGGATGCCTCGTGGATCGAAGCTGCCACCACTGCAAAGTCAGGCTGGTTTGAGAGTCAGAAATGCCTGCAGCACCCTGCCATCAGAAACCTGAGCTGGTGAGTTACACTTAGCTGTGTAAAGGGCGGCATTGGTGTTCAGGAGGCCCAGGGGCCGTTAGTGGCCGGCTGCCTGCTGAAATGCTGCATTGCCAAATACGCCGTGCAGACCCAAGCTGGCACCAGTTCCAACTCCAGCCCTTTGGCCTCGGCACGTGTCTCCTGCCATGTGCCACATGAACCTGGACTGCTGAGTTGTGCTTACCTGGGAAAAGGGTCAGCACTAGTGTTCAGGGGCCTGTGGCCCGGAGTGACCGGCCGTCTGCCACCTGATGTTCTGCGTTGTGCAGGATGCCTCCCGGACCAAAGTTGCTACGACCAAAAAATCAGGCTGGTTTCAGAGTCCCAAGCGCCTGCAGCAATCTGCCACACCAACCTGGGCTGCTGAGGTTTGCTTACCTGGGAAAAGGGTAGCACTAATTTTAAGGGGCCTGTGGCGTGGAGTGACCGGCTGCCTTCTGAAATTCCGCCTTGCGCAGGATGCCTCCTGGACGCAAGCTGCCACCACTGCAAAGTCAGGCTGGTTTGAGAGTCAGAAATGCCTGCAGCACCCTGTGATCAGAAACCTGAGCTGGTGAGTTACACTTAGCTGTGTAAAGGGCGGCATTGGTGTTCAGGAGGCCCAGGGGCTGTTAGTGGCCGGCTGCCTGCTGAAATGCTGCATTGCCAAATACGCCGTGCAGACCCAAGCTGGCACCAGTTCCAACTCCAGCCCTATGGCCTCGGCACGTGTCTCCTGCCATGTGCCACATGAACCTGGTGTGCTGAGGTTTGCTTACCTGGGAAAAGGGTCAGCATTAGTGTTCAGGGGCCTGTGGCCTGGAGTGACCGGCTGCCTGCTGAAATTCCGCATTGCGCAGGATGCCTCGTGGATCCAAGCTGCCACCACCGCAAGGTCCGGCAGGTTTAAGAGTCACAAATGCCTGCATCAACCTGCCATCAGGAAACTGAGCTGGTGAGTTACACTTCCTTGTGTAGAGGGTGGCATTTCTCTCGTGTGCCCAGGGGCCCTTAGTGGCCGGCTGCCTGCTGCAATTTCTGCATTGCCAAATACGCCGTGCAGACCCAAGCTGGCACCAGTTCCAACTCCAGCCCTTTGGCCTCGGCACGTGTCTCCTGCCATCTGCCACATGAACCTGGTGTGCTGAGGTTTGCTTACCTGGGAAAAGGGTCAGCACTAGTGTTCAGGGGCCTGTGGCCCTGAGTGACCGGCCGTCTGCCACCTGATGTTCTGCGTTGTGCAGGATGCCTCCTGGACCAAAGTTCCTATCACCAAAAAATCAGGCTGGTTTCAGAGTCCGAAGCACCTGCAGCAATCTGCCACACCAACCTGGGCTGCTGAGGTTTGCTTACCTGGGAAAAGGGTCAGCACTAGTGTTCAGGGGCCTGTGGCCCGGAGCGACCGGCTGTCTGCTGAATGTCCGCCTTGCGCAGGATGCCTCCTGGACCGACGCTGCAATCTGTGCCGAGTCCAGCTCGTTTGAGATTCCCAAGCGCCTCCATCAATCTGGCACACGAACCTGGGCTGCTGAGGTTTGCTTACCTGGGAAAAGGGTCAGCACTTGTTTTAGGGGCCCTGTGGCCCTGAGTGACCGGCTGTCTGTGACCTGATGTTCTGCGTTGTGCAGGATGCCTCCTGGACCAAAGTTGCTACCACCACAAAATCAGGCTGGTTTCAGAGTCCCAAGCGCCTGCAGCAATCTGCCACACCAACCTGGGCTGCTGAGGTTTGCTTACCTGGGAAAAGGGTCAGCACTAGTGTTCAGGGGCCTGTGGCCCGGAGTGACCGGCTGTCTGCTGAATGTCCGCATTGCGCAGGATGCCTCGTGGATCCAAGCTGCCACCACTGCAAAGTCAGGCTGGTTTCAGAGTCAGAAATGCCTGCAGCACCCTGTGATCAGAAACCTGAGCTGGTGAGTTACACTTAGCTGTGTAAAGGGCGGCATTGGTGTTCAGGAGCCCCAGGGGCCGTTAGTGGCCGGCTGCCTGCTGAAATGCTGCATTGCCAAATATGCCTAGCAGACCCAAGCTGGCACCAGTTCCAACTCCAGCCCTTTGGCCTCGGCACGTGTCTCCTGCCATCTGCCACATGAACCTGGACTGCTGAGTTGTGCTTACCTGGGAAAAGGGTCAGCACTAGTGTTCAGGGGCCTGTGGCCCGGAGCGACCGGCTGTCTGCTGAATGTCCGCATTGCGCAGGATGCCTCGTGGATCCAAGCTGCCACCACTGCAAAGTCAGGCTGGTTTGAGAGTCAGAAATGCCTGCAGCAACCTGCCATCAGAAACCTGAACTGGTGAGTTACACTTCCTTGTGTAGATTTGGCATTGGTATTCTGTGCCCAGGGGCCCTTAGTGGCCGTCTGCCTGCTGAAATTCGGCCTTGCGCAGGATGCCTCCGGCATGCAAGCTGCCACCACCTTTTAGTCAGGCAGGCTTGAGAGTCACACATGGCTGCAGCACCCTGCGAACAGAAACCTGAGCTGGTGAGTTACACTTCCTTGTGTAGAGGGTGGCATTTCTCTCGTGTGCCCAGGGGCCCTTAGTGGCCGGCTGCCTGCTGAAATGCTGCATTGCCAAATACGCCGTGCAGACCCAAGCTGGCACCAGTTACAACTCCAGCCCTTTGGCCTTGGCACGTGTCTCCTGCCATGTGCCACATGAACCTGGTGTGCTGAGTTTTGCTTACCTGGGAAAAGGGTCAGCATTAGTGTTCAGGGGCCTGTGGCCCTGAGTGACCGGCCGTCTGCCACCTGATGTTCTGCGTTGTGCAGGATGCCTCCTGGACCAAAGTTGCTACCACCACAAAATCAGGCTGGTTTCAGAGTCCCAAGCGCCTGCAGCAATCTGCCACACCAACCTGGGCTGCTGAGGTTTGCTTACCTGGGAAAAGGGTCAGCACTAGTGTTCAGGGGCCTGTGGCGTGGAGTGACCGGCTGCCTTCTGAAATTCCGCCTTGCGCAGGATGCCTCGTGGATCCAAGCTGCCACCACTGCAAAGTCAGGCTGGTTTCAGAGTCAGAAATGCCTGCAGCACCCTGCCATCAGAAACCTGAGCTGGTGAGTTACACTTAGCTGTGTAAAGGGCGGCATTGGTGTTCCGGAGGCCCAGGGGCCGTTAGTGGCCGGCTGCCTGCTGAAATGCTGCATTGCCAAATATGCTTAGCAGACCCAAGCTGGCACCAGTCCCAACTCCAGCCATTTGACCTCGGCACGTGTCTCCTGCCATCTGCCACATGAACCTGGTGTGCTGAGGTTTGCTTACCTGGGAAAAGGGTCAGCACTAGTGTTCAGGGGCCTGTGGCCCGGAGCGACCGGCTGTCTGCTGAATGTCCGCATTGCGCAGGATGCCTCGTGGATCCAAGCTGCCACCACTGCAAAGTCAGGCTGGTTTGAGAGTCAGAAATGCCTGCAGCAACCTGCCATCAGAAACCTGAACTGGTGAGTTACACTTCCTTGTGTAGATTTGGCATTGGTATTCTGTGCCCAGGGGCCCTTAGTGGCCGTCTGCCTGCTGAAATTCGGTCTTGCGCAGGATGCCTCCGGCATGCAAGCTGCCACCACCTTTTAGTCAGGCAGGCTTGAGAGTCACACATGGCTGCAGCACCCTGCGAACAGAAACCTGAGCTGGTGAGTTACACTTCCTTGTGTAGAGGGTGGCATTTCTCTCGTGTGCCCAGGGGCCCTTAATGGCCGGCTGCCTGCTGAAATGCTGCATTGCCAAATACGCCGTGCAGACCCAAGCTGGCACCAGTTACAACTCCAGCCCTTTGGCCTTGGCACGTGTCTCCTGCCATGTGCCACATGAACCTGGTGTGCTGAGTTTTGCTTACCTGGGAAAAGGGTCAGCATTAGTGTTCAGGGGCCTGTGGCCCTGAGTGACCGGCCGTCTGCCACCTGATGTTCTGCGTTGTGCAGGATGCCTCCTGGACCAAAGTTGCTACCACCACAAAATCAGGCTGGTTTCAGAGTCCCAAGCGCCTGCAGCAATCTGCCACACCAACCTGGGCTGCTGAGGTTTGCTTACCTGGGAAAAGGGTCAGCACTAGTGTTCAGGGGCCTGTGGCCCGGAGCGACCGGCTGTCTGCTGAATGTCCGCATTGCGCAGGATGCCTCGTGGATCCAAGCTGCCACCACTGCAAAGTCAGGCTGGTTTCAGAGTCAGAAATGCCTGCAGCACCCTGCCATCAGAAACCTGAGCTGGTGAGTTACACTTAGCTGTGTAAAGGGCGGCATTGGTGTTCAGGAGGCCCAGGGGCTGTTAGTGGCCGGCTGCCTGCTGAAATGCTGCATTGCCAAATATGCTTAGCAGACCCAAGCTGGCACCAGTCCCAACTCCAGCCATTTGACCTCGGCACGTGTCTCCTGCCATCTGCCACATGAACCTGGTGTGCTGAGGTTTGCTTACCTGGGAAAAGGGTCAGCACTAGTGTTCAGGGGCCTGTGGCCCGGAGTGACCAGCTGCCTGCTGAAATTCCGCATTGCGCAGGATGCCTCGTGGATCCAAGCTGCCACCACTGCAAAGTCAGGCTGGTTTGAGAGTCAGAAATGCCTGCAGCAACCTGCCATCAGAAACCTGAACTGGTGAGTTACACTTCCTTGTGTAGATTTGGCATTGGTATTCTGTGCCCAGGGGCCCTTAGTGGCCGTCTGCCTGCTGAAATTCGGTCTTGCGCAGGATGCCTCCGGCATGCAAGCTGCCACCACCTTTTAGTCAGGCAGGCTTGAGAGTCACACATGGCTGCAGCACCCTGCGAACAGAAACCTGAGCTGGTGAGTTACACTTCCTTGTGTAGAGGGTGGCATTTCTCTCGTGTGCCCAGGGGCCCTTAGTGGCCGGCTGCCTGCTGAAATGCTGCATTGCCAAATACGCCGTGCAGACCCAAGCTGGCACCAGTTCCAACTCCAGCCCTTTGGCCTCGGCACGTGTCTCCTGCCATGTGCCACATCAACCTGGTGTGCTGAGTTTTGCTTACCTGGGAAAAGGGTCAGCATTAGTGTTCAGGGGCCTGTGGCCCGGAGTGACCGGCCGTCTGCCACCTGATGTTCTGCGTTGTGCAGGATGCCTCCCGGACCAAAGTTCCTACCACCAGAAAATCAGGCTGGTTTCAGAGTCCCAAGCGCCTGCAGCAATCTGCCACACCAACCTGGGCTGCTGAGGTTTGCTTACCTGGGAAAAGGGTCAGCACTAGTGTTCAGGGGCCTGTGGCCCGGAGCGACCGGCTGTCTGCTGAATGTCCGCATTGCGCAGGATGCCGCCTGGACGCAAGCTGCCACCACTGCAAAGTCAGGCTGGTTTGAGAGTCAGAAATGCCTGCAGCACCCTGCCATCAGAAACCTGAGCTGGTGAGTAACACTTCCCTGTGTAAAGGGCGGCATTGTTGTTCAGGAGGCCCAGGGGCTGTTAGTGGCCGGATGCCTGCTGAAATGCTGCATTGCCAAATACGCCGTGCAGACCCAAGCTGGCACCAGTTCCAACTCCAGCCATTTGACCTCGGCACGTGTCTCCTGCCATCTGCCACATGAACCTGGTGTGCTGAGGTTTGCTTACCTGGGAAAAGGGTCAGCACTAGTGTTCAGGGGCCTGTGGCGTGGAGTGACAGGCTGCCTGCCACCTGATGTTCTGCGTTGTGCAGGATGCCTCCCGGACCAAAGTTGCTACGACCAAAAAATCAGGCTGGTTTCAGAGTCCCAAGCGCCTGCAGCAATCTGCCACACCAACCTGGGCTGCTGAGGTTTGCTTACCTGGGAAAAGGGTAGCACTAATTTTAAGGGGCCTGTGGCGTGGAGTGACCGGCTGCCTTCTGAAATTCCGCCTTGCGCAGGATGCCTCCTGGACGCAAGCTGCCACCACTGCAAAGTCAGGCTGGTTTGAGAGTCAGAAATGCCTGCAGCACCCTGTGATCAGAAACCTGAGCTGGTGAGTTACACTTAGCTGTGTAAAGGGCGGCATTGGTGTTCAGGAGGCCCAGGGGCTGTTAGTGGCCGGCTGCCTGCTGAAATGCTGCATTGCCAAATACGCCGTGCAGACCCAAGCTGGCACCAGTCCCAACTCCAGCCATTTGACCTCGGCACGTGTCTCCTGCCATCTGCCACATGAACCTGGTGTGCTGAGGTTTGCTTACCTGGGAAATGGTCAGCACTAGTGTTCAGGGGCCTGTGGCCCGGCGCGACCGGCTGTCTGCTGAATGTCCGCATTGCGCAGGATGCCTCGTGGATCCAAGCTGCCACCACTGCAAAGTCAGGCTGGTTTGAGAGTCAGAAATGCCTGCAGCAACCTGCCATCAGAAACCTGAACTGGTGAGTTACACTTCCTTGTGTAGATTTGGCATTGGTATTCTGTGCCCAGGGGCCCTTAGTGGCCGTCTGCCTGCTGAAATTCGGTCTTGCGCAGGATGCCTCCGGCATGCAAGCTGCCACCACCTTTTAGTCAGGCAGGCTTGAGAGTCACACATGGCTGCAGCACCCTGCGAACAGAAACCTGAGCTGGTGAGTTACACTTCCTTGTGTAGAGGGTGGCATTTCTCTCGTGTGCCCAGGGGCCCTTAGTGGCCGGCTGCCTGCTGAAATGCTGCATTGCCAAATACGCCGTGCAGACCCAAGCTGGCACCAGTTCCAACTCCAGCCCTTTGGCCTTGGCACGTGTCTCCTGCCATGTGCCACATGAACCTGGTGTGCTGAGTTTTGCTTACCTGGGAAAAGGGTCAGCATTAGTGTTCAGGGGCCTGTGGCCCTGAGTGACCGGCCGTCTGCCACCTGATGTTCTGCGTTGTGCAGGATGTCTCCTGGACCAAAGTTGCTACCACCACAAAATCAGGCTGGTTTCAGAGTCCCAAGCGCCTGCAGCAATCTGCCACACCAACCTGGGCTGCTGAGGTTTGCTTACCTGGGAAAAGGGTCAGCACTAGTGTTCAGGGGCCTGTGGCCCGGAGTGACCGGCTGTCTGCTGAAATTCCGCATTGCGCAGGATGCCTCGTGGATCCAAGCTGCCACCACCGCAAGGTCCGGCAGGTTTAAGAGTCACAAATGCCTGCAGCAACCTGCCATCAGGAAACTGAGCTGGTGAGTTACACTTCCTTGTGTAGAGGGTGGCATTTCTCTCCTGTGCCCAGGGGCCCTTAGTGGCCGGCTGCCTGCTGCAATTTCTGCATTGCCAAATACGCCGTGCAGACCCAAGCTGGCACCAGTTCCAACTCCAGCCCTTTGGCCTCGGCACGTGTCTCCTGCCATCTGCCACATGAACCTGGTGTGCTGAGGTTTGCTTACCTGGGAAAAGGGTCAGCACTAGTGTTCAGGGGCCTGTGGCCCTGAGTGACCGGCCGTCTGCCACCTGATGTTCTGCGTTGTGCAGGATGCCTCCTGGACCAAAGTTCCTATCACCAAAAAATCAGGCTGGTTTCAGAGTCCGAAGCACCTGCAGCAATCTGCCACACCAACCTGGGCTGCTGAGGTTTGCTTACCTGGGAAAAGGGTCAGCACTAGTGTTCAGGGGCCTGTGGCCCGGAGCGACCGGCTGTCTGCTGAATGTCCGCCTTGCGCAGGATGCCTCCTGGACCGACGCTGCAATCTGTGCCGAGTCCAGCTCGTTTGAGATTCCCAAGCGCCTCCATCAATCTGGCACACGAACCTGGGCTGCTGAGGTTTGCTTACCTGGGAAAAGGGTCAGCACTAGTGTTCAGGGGCCCTGTGGCCCTGAGTGACCGGCTGTCTGTGACCTGATGTTCTGCGTTGTGCAGGATGCCTCCTGGACCAAAGTTGCTACCACCACAAAATCAGGCTGGTTTCAGAGTCCCAAGCGCCTGCAGCAATCTGCCACACCAACCTGGGCTGCTGAGGTTTGCTTACCTGGGAAAAGGGTCAGCACTAGTGTTCAGGGGCCTGTGGCCCGGAGTGACCGGCTGTCTGCTGAATGTCCGCATTGCGCAGGATGCCTCGTGGATCCAAGCTGCCACCACTGCAAAGTCAGGCTGGTTTCAGAGTCAGAAATGCCTGCAGCACCCTGTGATCAGAAACCTGAGCTGGTGAGTTACACTTAGCTGTGTAAAGGGCGGCATTGGTGTTCAGGAGGCCCAGGGGCCGTTAGTGGCCGGCTGCCTGCTGAAATGCTGCATTGCCAAATATGCCTAGCAGACCCAAGCTGGCACCAGTTCCAACTCCAGCCCTTTGGCCTCGGCACGTGTCTCCTGCCATCTGCCACATGAACCTGGACTGCTGAGTTGTGCTTACCTGGGCAAAGGGTCAGCACTAGTGTTCAGGGGCCTGTGGCCCGGAGCGACCGGCTGTCTGCTGAATGTCCGCATTGCGCAGGATGCCTCGTGGATCCAAGCTGCCACCACTGCAAAGTCAGGCTGGTTTGAGAGTCAGAAATGCCTGCAGCAACCTGCCATCAGAAACCTGAACTGGTGAGTTACACTTCCTTGTGTAGATTTGGCATTGGTATTCTGTGCCCAGGGGCCCTTAGTGGCCGTCTGCCTGCTGAAATTCGGCCTTGCGCAGGATGCCTCCGGCATGCAAGCTGCCACCACCTTTTAGTCAGGCAGGCTTGAGAGTCACACATGGCTGCAGCACCCTGCGAACAGAAACCTGAGCTGGTGAGTTACACTTCCTTGTGTAGAGGGTGGCATTTCTCTCCTGTGCCCAGGGGCCCTTAGTGGCCGGCTGCCTGCTGAAATGCTGCATTGCCAAATACGCCGTGCAGACCCAAGCTGGCACCAGTTACAACTCCAGCCCTTTGGCCTTGGCACGTGTCTCCTGCCATGTGCCACATGAACCTGGTGTGCTGAGTTTTGCTTACCTGGGAAAAGGGTCAGCATTAGTGTTCAGGGGCCTGTGGCCCTGAGTGACCGGCCGTCTGCCACCTGATGTTCTGCGTTGTGCAGGATGCCTCCTGGACCAAAGTTGCTACCACCACAAAATCAGGCTGGTTTCAGAGTCCCAAGCGCCTGCAGCAATCTGCCACACCAACCTGGGCTGCTGAGGTTTGCTTACCTGGGAAAAGGGTCAGCACTAGTGTTCAGGGGCCTGTGGCGTGGAGTGACCGGCTGCCTTCTGAAATTCCGCCTTGCGCAGGATGCCTCGTGGATCCAAGCTGCCACCACTGCAAAGTCAGGCTGGTTTCAGAGTCAGAAATGCCTGCAGCACCCTGCCATCAGAAACCTGAGCTGGTGAGTTACACTTAGCTGTGTAAAGGGCGGCATTGGTGTTCCGGAGGCCCAGGGGCCGTTAGTGGCCGGCTGCCTGCTGAAATGCTGCATTGCCAAATATGCTTAGCAGACCCAAGCTGGCACCAGTCCCAACTCCAGCCATTTGACCTCGGCACGTGTCTCCTGCCATCTGCCACATGAACCTGGTGTGCTGAGGTTTGCTTACCTGGGAAAAGGGTCAGCACTAGTGTTCAGGGGCCTGTGGCCCGGAGCGACCGGCTGTCTGCTGAATGTCCGCATTGCGCAGGATGCCTCGTGGATCCAAGCTGCCACCACTGCAAAGTCAGGCTGGTTTGAGAGTCAGAAATGCCTGCAGCAACCTGCCATCAGAAACCTGAGCTGGTGAGTTACACTTCCTTGTGTAGATTTGGCATTGGTATTCTGTGCCCAGGGGCCCTTAGTGGCCGTCTGCCTGCTGAAATTCGGTCTTGCGCAGGATGCCTCCGGCATGCAAGCTGCCACCACCTTTTAGTCAGGCAGGCTTGAGAGTCACACATGGCTGCAGCACCCTGCGAACAGAAACCTGAGCTGGTGAGTTACACTTCCTTGTGTAGAGGGTGGCATTTCTCTCGTGTGCCCAGGGGCCCTTAGTGGCCGGCTGCCTGCTGAAATGCTGCATTGCCAAATACGCCGTGCAGACCCAAGCTGGCACCAGTTCCAACTCCAGCCCTTTGGCCTCGGCACGTGTCTCCTGCCATGTGCCACATCAACCTGGTGTGCTGAGTTTTGCTTACCTGGGAAAAGGGTCAGCATTAGTGTTCAGGGGCCTGTGGCCCGGAGTGACCGGCCGTCTGCCACCTGATGTTCTGCGTTGTGCAGGATGCCTCCCGGACCAAAGTTCCTACCACCAGAAAATCAGGCTGGTTTCAGAGTCCCAAGCGCCTGCAGCAATCTGCCACACCAACCTGGGCTGCTGAGGTTTGCTTACCTGGGAAAAGGGTCAGCACTAGTGTTCAGGGGCCTGTGGCCCGGAGCGACCGGCTGTCTGCTGAATGTCCGCATTGCGCAGGATGCCGCCTGGACGCAAGCTGCCACCACTGCAAAGTCAGGCTGGTTTGAGAGTCAGAAATGCCTGCAGCACCCTGCCATCAGAAACCTGAGCTGGTGAGTAACACTTCCCTGTGTAAAGGGCGGCATTGTTGTTCAGGAGGCCCAGGGGCTGTTAGTGGCCGGATGCCTGCTGAAATGCTGCATTGCCAAATACGCCGTGCAGACCCAAGCTGGCACCAGTTCCAACTCCAGCCATTTGACCTCGGCACGTGTCTCCTGCCATGTGCCACATGAACCTGGTGTGCTGAGGTTTGCTTACCTGGGAAAAGGGTCAGCACTAGTGTTCAGGGGCCTGTGGCGTGGAGTGACAGGCTGCCTGCCACCTGATGTTCTGCGTTGTGCAGGATGCCTCCCGGACCAAAGTTGCTACGACCAAAAAATCAGGCTGGTTTCAGAGTCCCAAGCGCCTGCAGCAATCTGCCACACCAACCTGGGCTGCTGAGGTTTGCTTACCTGGGAAAAGGGTAGCACTAATTTTAAGGGGCCTGTGGCGTGGAGTGACCGGCTGCCTTCTGAAATTCCGCCTTGCGCAGGATGCCTCCTGGACGCAAGCTGCCACCACTGCAAAGTCAGGCTGGTTTGAGAGTCAGAAATGCCTGCAGCACCCTGTGATCAGAAACCTGAGCTGGTGAGTTACACTTAGCTGTGTAAAGGGCGGCATTGGTGTTCAGGAGGCCCAGGGGCTGTTAGTGGCCGGCTGCCTGCTGAAATGCTGCATTGCCAAATACGCCGTGCAGACCCAAGCTGGCACCAGTCCCAACTCCAGCCATTTGACCTCGGCACGTGTCTCCTGCCATCTGCCACATGAACCTGGTGTGCTGAGGTTTGCTTACCTGGGAAATGGTCAGCACTAGTGTTCAGGGGCCTGTGGCCCGGCGCGACCGGCTGTCTGCTGAATGTCCGCATTGCGCAGGATGCCTCGTGGATCCAAGCTGCCACCACTGCAAAGTCAGGCTGGTTTGAGAGTCAGAAATGCCTGCAGCAACCTGCCATCAGAAACCTGAACTGGTGAGTTACACTTCCTTGTGTAGATTTGGCATTGGTATTCTGTGCCCAGGGGCCCTTAGTGGCCGTCTGCCTGCTGAAATTCGGTCTTGCGCAGGATGCCTCCGGCATGCAAGCTGCCACCACCTTTTAGTCAGGCAGGCTTGAGAGTCACACATGGCTGCAGCACCCTGCGAACAGAAACCTGAGCTGGTGAGTTACACTTCCTTGTGTAGAGGGTGGCATTTCTCTCGTGTGCCCAGGGGCCCTTAGTGGCCGGCTGCCTGCTGAAATGCTGCATTGCCAAATACGCCGTGCAGACCCAAGCTGGCACCAGTTCCAACTCCAGCCCTTTGGCCTTGGCACGTGTCTCCTGCCATGTGCCACATGAACCTGGTGTGCTGAGTTTTGCTTACCTGGGAAAAGGGTCAGCATTAGTGTTCAGGGGCCTGTGGCCCTGAGTGACCGGCCGTCTGCCACCTGATGTTCTGCGTTGTGCAGGATGTCTCCTGGACCAAAGTTGCTACCACCACAAAATCAGGCTGGTTTCAGAGTCCCAAGCGCCTGCAGCAATCTGCCACACCAACCTGGGCTGCTGAGGTTTGCTTACCTGGGAAAAGGGTCAGCACTAGTGTTCAGGGGCCTGTGGCCCGGAGTGACCGGCTGTCTGCTGAAATTCCGCATTGCGCAGGATGCCGCCTGGACGCAAGCTGCCACCACTGCAAAGTCAGGCTGGTTTGAGAGTCAGAAATGCCTGCAGCACCCTGCCATCAGAAACCTGAGCTGGTGAGTAACACTTCCCTGTGTAAAGGGCGGCATTGGTGTTCAGGAGGCACAGGGGCCGTTAGTGGCCGGATGCCTGCTGAAATGCTGCATTGCCAAATACGCCGTGCAGACCCAAGCTGGCACCAGTTCCAACTCCAGCCATTTGACCTCGGCACGTGTCTCCTGCCATCTGCCACATGAACCTGGTGTGCTGAGGTTTGCTTACCTGGGAAAAGGGTCAGCATTAGTGTTCAGGGGCCTGTGGCCCGGAGCGACCGGCTGCCTGCTGAAATTCCGCATTGCGCAGGATGCCTCGTGGATCCAAGCTGCCACCACCGCAAGGTCCGGCAGGTTTAAGAGTCACAAATGCCTGCAGCAACCTGCCATCAGGAAACTGAGCTGGTGAGTTACACTTCCTTGTGTAGAGGGTGGCATTTCTCTCCTGTGCCCAGGGGCCCTTAGTGGCCGGCTGCCTGCTGCAATTTCTGCATTGCCAAATACGCCGTGCAGACCCAAGCTGGCACCAGTTCCAACTCCAGCCCTTTGGCCTCGGCACGTGTCTCCTGCCATCTGCCACATGAACCTGGTGTGCTGAGGTTTGCTTACCTGGGAAAAGGGTCAGCACTAGTGTTCAGGGGCCTGTGGCCCTGAGTGACCGGCCGTCTGCCACCTGATGTTCTGCGTTGTGCAGGATGCCTCCTGGACCAAAGTTCCTATCACCAAAAAATCAGGCTGGTTTCAGAGTCCGAAGCGCCTGCAGCAATCTGCCACACCAACCTGGGCTGCTGAGGTTTGCTTACCTGGGAAAAGGGTCAGCACTAGTGTTCAGGGGCCTGTTGCTTGGAGCGACCGGCTGTCTGCTGAATGTCCGCCTTGCGCAGGATGCCTCCTGGACCGACGCTGCAATCTGTGCCGAGTCCAGCTCGTTTGAGATTCCCAAGCGCCTCCATCAATCTGGCACACGAACCTGGGCTGCTGAGGTTTGCTTACCTGGGAAAAGGGTCAGCACTTGTTTTAGGGGCCCTGTGGCCCTGAGTGACCGGCTGTCTGTGACCTGATGTTCTGCGTTGTGCAGGATGCCTCCTGGACCAAAGTTGCTACCACCACAAAATCAGGCTGGTTTCAGAGTCCCAAGCGCCTGCAGCAATCTGCCACACCAACCTGGGCTGCTGAGGTTTGCTTACCTGGGAAAAGGGTCAGCACTAGTGTTCAGGGGCCTGTGGCCTGGAGTGAGCGGCTGTCTGCTGAATGTCCGCATTGCGCAGGATGCCTCGTGGATCCAAGCTGCCACCACTGCAAAGTCAGGCTGGTTTCAGAGTCAGAATTCCTGCAGCACCCTGCCATCAGATACCTGAGCTGGTGAGTTACACTTAGCTGTGTAAAGGGCGGCATTGGTGTTCAGGAGGCCCAGGGGCCGTTAGTGGCCGGCTGCCTGCTGAAATGCTGCATTGCCAAATACGCCGTGCAGACCCAAGCTGGCACCAGTTCCAACTCCAGCCCTTTGGCCTCGGCACGTGTCTCCTGCCATCTGCCACATGAACCTGGACTGCTGAGTTGTGCTTACCTGGGAAAAGGGTCAGCACTAGTGTTCAGGGGCCTGTGGCCCGGAGTGACCGGCTGTCTGCTGAATGTCCGCATTGCGCAGGATGCCTCCTGGACCTACGCTGCAATCTGTGCCGAGTCCAGCTCGTTTGAGAGTCCCAAGCGCCTCCATCAATCTGGCACACGAACCTGGGCTGCTGAGGTTTGCTTACCTGGGAAAAGGGTCAGCACTAGTGTTCAGGGGCCTGTGGCCCGGAGTGACCGGCCGTCTGCCACCTGATGTTCTGCGTTGTGCAGGATGCCTCCCGGACCAAAGTTGCTACGACCAAAAAATCAGGCTGGTTTCAGAGTCCCAAGCGCCTGCAGCAATCTGCCACACCAACCTGGGCTGCTGAGGTTTGCTTACCTGGGAAAAGGGTAGCACTAATTTTAAGGGGCCTGTGGCGTGGAGTGACCGGCTGCCTTCTGAAATTCCGCCTTGCGCAGGATGCCTCGTGGATCGAAGCTGCCACCACTGCAAAGTCAGGCTGGTTTGAGAGTCAGAAATGCCTGCAGCACCCTGTGATCAGAAACCTGAGCTGGTGAGTTACACTTAGCTGTGTAAAGGGCGGCATTGGTGTTCAGGAGGCCCAGGGGCCGTTAGTGGCCGGCTGCCTGCTGAAATGCTGCATTGCCAAATACGCCGTGCAGACCCAAGCTGGCACCAGTTCCAACTCCAGCCCTTTGGCCTCGGCACGTGTCTCCTGCCATGTGCCACATGAACCTGGACTGCTGAGTTGTGCTTACCTGGGAAAAGGGTCAGCACTAGTGTTCAGGGGCCTGTGGCCCGGAGTGACCGGCCGTCTGCCACCTGATGTTCTGCGTTGTGCAGGATGCCTCCCGGACCAAAGTTGCTACGACCAAAAAATCAGGCTGGTTTCAGAGTCCCAAGCGCCTGCAGCAATCTGCCACACCAACCTGGGCTGCTGAGGTTTGCTTACCTGGGAAAAGGGTAGCACTAATTTTAAGGGGCCTGTGGCGTGGAGTGACCGGCTGCCTTCTGAAATTCCGCCTTGCGCAGGATGCCTCCTGGACGCAAGCTGCCACCACTGCAAAGTCAGGCTGGTTTGAGAGTCAGAAATGCCTGCAGCACCCTGCCATCAGAAACCTGAGCTGGTGAGTTACACTTAGCTGTGTAAAGGGCGGCATTGGTGTTCAGGAGGCCCAGGGGCTGTTAGTGGCCGGCTGCCTGCTGAAATGCTGCATTGCCAAATACGCCGTGCAGACCCAAGCTGGCACCAGTTCCAACTCCAGCCCTATGGCCTCGGCACGTGTCTCCTGCCATGTGCCACATGAACCTGGTGTGCTGAGGTTTGCTTACCTGGGAAAAGGGTCAGCATTAGTGTTCAGGGGCCTGTGGCCTGGAGTGACCGGCTGCCTGCTGAAATTCCGCATTGCGCAGGATGCCTCGTGGATCCAAGCTGCCACCACCGCAAGGTCCGGCAGGTTTAAGAGTCACAAATGCCTGCAGCAACCTGCCATCAGGAAACTGAGCTGGTGAGTTACACTTCCTTGTGTAGAGGGTGGCATTTCTCTCCTGTGCCCAGGGGCCCTTAGTGGCCGGCTGCCTGCTGCAATTTCTGCATTGCCAAATACGCCGTGCAGACCCAAGCTGGCACCAGTTCCAACTCCAGCCCTTTGGCCTCGGCACGTGTCTCCTGCCATCTGCCACATGAACCTGGTGTGCTGAGGTTTGCTTACCTGGGAAAAGGGTCAGCACTAGTGTTCAGGGGCCTGTGGCCCTGAGTGACCGGCCGTCTGCCACCTGATGTTCTGCGTTGTGCAGGATGCCTCCTGGACCAAAGTTCCTATCACCAAAAAATCAGGCTGGTTTCAGAGTCCGAAGCACCTGCAGCAATCTGCCACACCAACCTGGGCTGCTGAGGTTTGCTTACCTGGGAAAAGGGTCAGCACTAGTGTTCAGCGGCCTGTGGCCCGGAGCGACCGGCTGTCTGCTGAATGTCCGCCTTGCGCAGGATGCCTCCTGGACCGACGCTGCAATCTGTGCCGAGTCCAGCTCGTTTGAGATTCCCAAGCGCCTCCATCAATCTGGCACACGAACCTGGGCTGCTGAGGTTTGCTTACCTGGGAAAAGGGTCAGCACTAGTGTTCAGGGGCCCTGTGGCCCTGAGTGACCGGCTGTCTGTGACCTGATGTTCTGCGTTGTGCAGGATGCCTCCTGGACCAAAGTTGCTACCACCACAAAATCAGGCTGGTTTCAGAGTCCCAAGCGCCTGCAGCAATCTGCCACACCAACCTGGGCTGCTGAGGTTTGCTTACCTGGGAAAAGGGTCAGCACTAGTGTTCAGGGGCCTGTGGCCCGGAGTGACCGGCTGTCTGCTGAATGTCCGCATTGCGCAGGATGCCTCGTGGATCCAAGCTGCCACCACTGCAAAGTCAGGCTGGTTTCAGAGTCAGAAATGCCTGCAGCACCCTGTGATCAGAAACCTGAGCTGGTGAGTTACACTTAGCTGTGTAAAGGGCGGCATTGGTGTTCAGGAGGCCCAGGGGCCGTTAGTGGCCGGCTGCCTGCTGAAATGCTGCATTGCCAAATATGCCTAGCAGACCCAAGCTGGCACCAGTTCCAACTCCAGCCCTTTGGCCTCGGCACGTGTCTCCTGCCATCTGCCACATGAACCTGGACTGCTGAGTTGTGCTTACCTGGGCAAAGGGTCAGCACTAGTGTTCAGGGGCCTGTGGCCCGGAGCGACCGGCTGTCTGCTGAATGTCCGCATTGCGCAGGATGCCTCGTGGATCCAAGCTGCCACCACTGCAAAGTCAGGCTGGTTTGAGAGTCAGAAATGCCTGCAGCAACCTGCCATCAGAAACCTGAACTGGTGAGTTACACTTCCTTGTGTAGATTTGGCATTGGTATTCTGTGCCCAGGGGCCCTTAGTGGCCGTCTGCCTGCTGAAATTCGGCCTTGCGCAGGATGCCTCCGGCATGCAAGCTGCCACCACCTTTTAGTCAGGCAGGCTTGAGAGTCACACATGGCTGCAGCACCCTGCGAACAGAAACCTGAGCTGGTGAGTTACACTTCCTTGTGTAGAGGGTGGCATTTCTCTCCTGTGCCCAGGGGCCCTTAGTGGCCGGCTGCCTGCTGAAATGCTGCATTGCCAAATACGCCGTGCAGACCCAAGCTGGCACCAGTTACAACTCCAGCCCTTTGGCCTTGGCACGTGTCTCCTGCCATGTGCCACATGAACCTGGTGTGCTGAGTTTTGCTTACCTGGGAAAAGGGTCAGCATTAGTGTTCAGGGGCCTGTGGCCCTGAGTGACCGGCCGTCTGCCACCTGATGTTCTGCGTTGTGCAGGATGCCTCCTGGACCAAAGTTGCTACCACCACAAAATCAGGCTGGTTTCAGAGTCCCAAGCGCCTGCAGCAATCTGCCACACCAACCTGGGCTGCTGAGGTTTGCTTACCTGGGAAAAGGGTCAGCACTAGTGTTCAGGGGCCTGTGGCGTGGAGTGACCGGCTGCCTTCTGAAATTCCGCCTTGCGCAGGATGCCTCGTGGATCCAAGCTGCCACCACTGCAAAGTCAGGCTGGTTTCAGAGTCAGAAATGCCTGCAGCACCCTGCCATCAGAAACCTGAGCTGGTGAGTTACACTTAGCTGTGTAAAGGGCGGCATTGGTGTTCCGGAGGCCCAGGGGCCGTTAGTGGCCGGCTGCCTGCTGAAATGCTGCATTGCCAAATATGCTTAGCAGACCCAAGCTGGCACCAGTCCCAACTCCAGCCATTTGACCTCGGCACGTGTCTCCTGCCATCTGCCACATGAACCTGGTGTGCTGAGGTTTGCTTACCTGGGAAAAGGGTCAGCACTAGTGTTCAGGGGCCTGTGGCCCGGAGCGACCGGCTGTCTGCTGAATGTCCGCATTGCGCAGGATGCCTCGTGGATCCAAGCTGCCACCACTGCAAAGTCAGGCTGGTTTGAGAGTCAGAAATGCCTGCAGCAACCTGCCATCAGAAACCTGAACTGGTGAGTTACACTTCCTTGTGTAGATTTGGCATTGGTATTCTGTGCCCAGGGGCCCTTAGTGGCCGTCTGCCTGCTGAAATTCGGTCTTGCGCAGGATGCCTCCGGCATGCAAGCTGCCACCACCTTTTAGTCAGGCAGGCTTGAGAGTCACACATGGCTGCAGCACCCTGCGAACAGAAACCTGAGCTGGTGAGTTACACTTCCTTGTGTAGAGGGTGGCATTTCTCTCGTGTGCCCAGGGGCCCTTAATGGCCGGCTGCCTGCTGAAATGCTGCATTGCCAAATACGCCGTGCAGACCCAAGCTGGCACCAGTTACAACTCCAGCCCTTTGGCCTTGGCACGTGTCTCCTGCCATGTGCCACATGAACCTGGTGTGCTGAGTTTTGCTTACCTGGGAAAAGGGTCAGCATTAGTGTTCAGGGGCCTGTGGCCCTGAGTGACCGGCCGTCTGCCACCTGATGTTCTGCGTTGTGCAGGATGCCTCCTGGACCAAAGTTGCTACCACCACAAAATCAGGCTGGTTTCAGAGTCCCAAGCGCCTGCAGCAATCTGCCACACCAACCTGGTGTGCTGAGGTTTGCTTACCTGGGAAAAGGGTCAGCACTAGTGTTCAGGGGCCTGTGGCCCGGAGTGACCGGCTGTCTGCTGAATGTCCGCATTGCGCAGGATGCCTCGTGGATCCAAGCTGCCACCACTGCAAAGTCAGGCTGGTTTCAGAGTCAGAAATGCCTGCAGCACCCTGCCATCAGAAACCTGAGCTGGTGAGTTACACTTAGCTGTGTAAAGGGCGGCATTGGTGTTCAGGAGGCCCAGGGGCTGTTAGTGGCCGGCTGCCTGCTGAAATGCTGCATTGCCAAATATGCTTAGCAGACCCAAGCTGGCACCAGTCCCAACTCCAGCCATTTGACCTCGGCACGTGTCTCCTGCCATCTGCCACATGAACCTGGTGTGCTGAGGTTTGCTTACCTGGGAAAAGGGTCAGCACTAGTGTTCAGGGGCCTGTGGCCCGGAGTGACCGGCTGCCTGCTGAAATTCCGCATTGCGCAGGATGCCTCGTGGATCCAAGCTGCCACCACTGCAAAGTCAGGCTGGTTTGAGAGTCAGAAATGCCTGCAGCAACCTGCCATCAGAAACCTGAGCTGGTGAGTTACACTTCCTTGTGTAGATTTGGCATTGGTATTCTGTGCCCAGGGGCCCTTAGTGGCCGTCTGCCTGCTGAAATTCGGTCTTGCGCAGGATGCCTCCGGCATGCAAGCTGCCACCACCTTTTAGTCAGGCAGGCTTGAGAGTCACACATGGCTGCAGCACCCTGCGAACAGAAACCTGAGCTGGTGAGTTACACTTCCTTGTGTAGAGGGTGGCATTTCTCTCGTGTGCCCAGGGGCCCTTAGTGGCCGGCTGCCTGCTGAAATGCTGCATTGCCAAATACGCCGTGCAGACCCAAGCTGGCACCAGTTCCAACTCCAGCCCTTTGGCCTCGGCACGTGTCTCCTGCCATGTGCCACATCAACCTGGTGTGCTGAGTTTTGCTTACCTGGGAAAAGGGTCAGCATTAGTGTTCAGGGGCCTGTGGCCCGGAGTGACCGGCCGTCTGCCACCTGATGTTCTGCGTTGTGCAGGATGCCTCCCGGACCAAAGTTCCTACCACCAGAAAATCAGGCTGGTTTCAGAGTCCCAAGCGCCTGCAGCAATCTGCCACACCAACCTGGGCTGCTGAGGTTTGCTTACCTGGGAAAAGGGTCAGCACTAGTGTTCAGGGGCCTGTGGCCCGGAGCGACCGGCTGTCTGCTGAATGTCCGCATTGCGCAGGATGCCGCCTGGACGCAAGCTGCCACCACTGCAAAGTCAGGCTGGTTTGAGAGTCAGAAATGCCTGCAGCACCCTGCCATCAGAAACCTGAGCTGGTGAGTAACACTTCCCTGTGTAAAGGGCGGCATTGTTGTTCAGGAGGCCCAGGGGCTGTTAGTGGCCGGATGCCTGCTGAAATGCTGCATTGCCAAATACGCCGTGCAGACCCAAGCTGGCACCAGTTCCAACTCCAGCCATTTGACCTCGGCACGTGTCTCCTGCCATGTGCCACATGAACCTGGTGTGCTGAGGTTTGCTTACCTGGGAAAAGGGTCAGCACTAGTGTTCAGGGGCCTGTGGCGTGGAGTGACAGGCTGCCTGCCACCTGATGTTCTGCGTTGTGCAGGATGCCTCCCGGACCAAAGTTGCTACGACCAAAAAATCAGGCTGGTTTCAGAGTCCCAAGCGCCTGCAGCAATCTGCCACACCAACCTGGGCTGCTGAGGTTTGCTTACCTGGGAAAAGGGTAGCACTAATTTTAAGGGGCCTGTGGCGTGGAGTGACCGGCTGCCTTCTGAAATTCCGCCTTGCGCAGGATGCCTCCTGGACGCAAGCTGCCACCACTGCAAAGTCAGGCTGGTTTGAGAGTCAGAAATGCCTGCAGCACCCTGTGATCAGAAACCTGAGCTGGTGAGTTACACTTAGCTGTGTAAAGGGCGGCATTGGTGTTCAGGAGGCCCAGGGGCTGTTAGTGGCCGGCTGCCTGCTGAAATGCTGCATTGCCAAATACGCCGTGCAGACCCAAGCTGGCACCAGTCCCAACTCCAGCCATTTGACCTCGGCACGTGTCTCCTGCCATCTGCCACATGAACCTGGTGTGCTGAGGTTTGCTTACCTGGGAAATGGTCAGCACTAGTGTTCAGGGGCCTGTGGCCCGGCGCGACCGGCTGTCTGCTGAATGTCCGCATTGCGCAGGATGCCTCGTGGATCCAAGCTGCCACCACTGCAAAGTCAGGCTGGTTTGAGAGTCAGAAATGCCTGCAGCAACCTGCCATCAGAAACCTGAACTGGTGAGTTACACTTCCTTGTGTAGATTTGGCATTGGTATTCTGTGCCCAGGGGCCCTTAGTGGCCGTCTGCCTGCTGAAATTCGGTCTTGCGCAGGATGCCTCCGGCATGCAAGCTGCCACCACCTTTTAGTCAGGCAGGCTTGAGAGTCACACATGGCTGCAGCACCCTGCGAACAGAAACCTGAGCTGGTGAGTTACACTTCCTTGTGTAGAGGGTGGCATTTCTCTCGTGTGCCCAGGGGCCCTTAGTGGCCGGCTGCCTGCTGAAATGCTGCATTGCCAAATACGCCGTGCAGACCCAAGCTGGCACCAGTTACAACTCCAGCCCTTTGGCCTTGGCACGTGTCTCCTGCCATCTGCCACATGAACCTGGTGTGCTGAGTTTTGCTTACCTGGGAAAAGGGTCAGCATTAGTGTTCAGGGGCCTGTGGCCCTGAGTGACCGGCCGTCTGCCACCTGATGTTCTGCGTTGTGCAGGATGTCTCCTGGACCAAAGTTGCTACCACCACAAAATCAGGCTGGTTTCAGAGTCCCAAGCGCCTGCAGCAATCTGCCACACCAACCTGGGCTGCTGAGGTTTGCTTACCTGGGAAAAGGGTCAGCACTAGTGTTCAGGGGCCTGTGGCCCGGAGTGACCGGCTGTCTGCTGAAATTCCGCATTGCGCAGGATGCCGCCTGGACGCAAGCTGCCACCACTGCAAAGTCAGGCTGGTTTGAGAGTCAGAAATGCCTGCAGCACCCTGCCATCAGAAACCTGAGCTGGTGAGTAACACTTCCCTGTGTAAAGGGCGGCATTGGTGTTCAGGAGGCACAGGGGCTGTTAGTGGCCGGCTGCCTGCTGAAATGCTGCATTGCCAAATACGCCGTGCAGACCCAAGCTGGCACCAGTTCCAACTCCAGCCATTTGACCTCGGCACGTGTCTCCTGCCATCTGCCACATGAACCTGGTGTGCTGAGGTTTGCTTACCTGGGAAAAGGGTCAGCATTAGTGTTCAGGGGCCTGTGGCCTGGAGTGACCGGCTGCCTGCTGAAATTCCGCATTGCGCAGGATGCCTCGTGGATCCAAGCTGCCACCACCGCAAGGTCCGGCAGGTTTAAGAGTCACAAATGCCTGCAGCAACCTGCCATCAGGAAACTGAGCTGGTGAGTTACACTTCCTTGTGTAGAGGGTGGCATTTCTCTCCTGTGCCCAGGGGCCCTTAGTGGCCGGCTGCCTGCTGCAATTTCTGCATTGCCAAATACGCCGTGCAGACCCAAGCTGGCACCAGTTCCAACTCCAGCCCTTTGGCCTCGGCACGTGTCTCCTGCCATCTGCCACATGAACCTGGTGTGCTGAGGTTTGCTTACCTGGGAAAAGGGTCAGCACTAGTGTTCAGGGGCCTGTGGCCCTGAGTGACCGGCCGTCTGCCACCTGATGTTCTGCGTTGTGCAGGATGCCTCCCGGACCAAAGTTCCTATCACCAAAAAATCAGGCTGGTTTCAGAGTCCGAAGCGCCTGCAGCAATCTGCCACACCAACCTGGGCTGCTGAGGTTTGCTTACCTGGGAAAAGGGTCAGCACTAGTGTTCAGGGGCCTGTTGCTTGGAGCGACCGGCTGTCTGCTGAATGTCCGCCTTGCGCAGGATGCCTCCTGGACCGACGCTGCAATCTGTGCCGAGTCCAGCTCGTTTGAGATTCCCAAGCGCCTCCATCAATCTGGCACACGAACCTGGGCTGCTGAGGTTTGCTTACCTGGGAAAAGGGTCAGCACTTGTTTTAGGGGCCCTGTGGCCCTGAGTGACCGGCTGTCTGTGACCTGATGTTCTGCGTTGTGCAGGATGCCTCCTGGACCAAAGTTGCTACCACCACAAAATCAGGCTGGTTTCAGAGTCCCAAGCGCCTGCAGCAATCTGCCACACCAACCTGGGCTGCTGAGGTTTGCTTACCTGGGAAAAGGGTCAGCACTAGTGTTCAGGGGCCTGTGGCCTGGAGTGAGCGGCTGTCTGCTGAATGTCCGCATTGCGCAGGATGCCTCGTGGATCCAAGCTGCCACCACTGCAAAGTCAGGCTGGTTTCAGAGTCAGAAATGCCTGCAGCACCCTGCCATCAGATACCTGAGCTGGTGAGTTACACTTAGCTGTGTAAAGGGCGGCATTGGTGTTCAGGAGGCCCAGGGGCCGTTAGTGGCCGGCTGCCTGCTGAAATGCTGCATTGCCAAATACGCCGTGCAGACCCAAGCTGGCACCAGTTCCAACTCCAGCCCTTTGGCCTCGGCACGTGTCTCCTGCCATCTGCCACATGAACCTGGACTGCTGAGTTGTGCTTACCTGGGAAAAGGGTCAGCACTAGTGTTCAGGGGCCTGTGGCCCGGAGTGACCGGCTGTCTGCTGAATGTCCGCATTGCGCAGGATGCCTCCTGGACCTACGCTGCAATCTGTGCCGAGTCCAGCTCGTTTGAGAGTCCCAAGCGCCTCCATCAATCTGGCACACGAACCTGGGCTGCTGAGGTTTGCTTACCTGGGAAAAGGGTCAGCACTAGTGTTCAGGGGCCTGTGGCCCGGAGTGACCGGCCGTCTGCCACCTGATGTTCTGCGTTGTGCAGGATGCCTCCCGGACCAAAGTTGCTACGACCAAAAAATCAGGCTGGTTTCAGAGTCCCAAGCGCCTGCAGCAATCTGCCACACCAACCTGGGCTGCTGAGGTTTGCTTACCTGGGAAAAGGGTAGCACTAATTTTAAGGGGCCTGTGGCGTGGAGTGACCGGCTGCCTTCTGAAATTCCGCCTTGCGCAGGATGCCTCGTGGATCGAAGCTGCCACCACTGCAAAGTCAGGCTGGTTTGAGAGTCAGAAATGCCTGCAGCACCCTGCCATCAGAAACCTGAGCTGGTGAGTTACACTTAGCTGTGTAAAGGGCGGCATTGGTGTTCAGGAGGCCCAGGGGCCGTTAGTGGCCGGCTGCCTGCTGAAATGCTGCATTGCCAAATACGCCGTGCAGACCCAAGCTGGCACCAGTTCCAACTCCAGCCCTTTGGCCTCGGCACGTGTCTCCTGCCATCTGCCACATGAACCTGGACTGCTGAGTTGTGCTTACCTGGGAAAAGGGTCAGCACTAGTGTTCAGGGGCCTGTGGCCCGGAGTGACCGGCCGTCTGCCACCTGATGTTCTGCGTTGTGCAGGATGCCTCCCGGACCAAAGTTGCTACGACCAAAAAATCAGGCTGGTTTCAGAGTCCCAAGCGCCTGCAGCAATCTGCCACACCAACCTGGGCTGCTGAGGTTTGCTTACCTGGGAAAAGGGTAGCACTAATTTTAAGGGGCCTGTGGCGTGGAGTGACCGGCTGCCTTCTGAAATTCCGCCTTGCGCAGGATGCCTCCTGGACGCAAGCTGCCACCACTGCAAAGTCAGGCTGGTTTGAGAGTCAGAAATGCCTGCAGCACCCTGCCATCAGAAACCTGAGCTGGTGAGTTACACTTAGCTGTGTAAAGGGCGGCATTGGTGTTCAGGAGGCCCAGGGGCTGTTAGTGGCCGGCTGCCTGCTGAAATGCTGCATTGCCAAATACGCCGTGCAGACCCAAGCTGGCACCAGTTCCAACTCCAGCCCTATGGCCTCGGCACGTGTCTCCTGCCATGTGCCACATGAACCTGGTGTGCTGAGGTTTGCTTACCTGGGAAAAGGGTCAGCATTAGTGTTCAGGGGCCTGTGGCCTGGAGTGACCGGCTGCCTGCTGAAATTCCGCATTGCGCAGGATGCCTCGTGGATCCAAGCTGCCACCACCGCAAGGTCCGGCAGGTTTAAGAGTCACAAATGCCTGCAGCAACCTGCCATCAGGAAACTGAGCTGGTGAGTTACACTTCCTTGTGTAGAGGGTGGCATTTCTCTCCTGTGCCCAGGGGCCCTTAGTGGCCGGCTGCCTGCTGCAATTTCTGCATTGCCAAATACGCCGTGCAGACCCAAGCTGGCACCAGTTCCAACTCCAGCCCTTTGGCCTCGGCACGTGTCTCCTGCCATCTGCCACATGAACCTGGTGTGCTGAGGTTTGCTTACCTGGGAAAAGGGTCAGCACTAGTGTTCAGGGGCCTGTGGCCCTGAGTGACCGGCCGTCTGCCACCTGATGTTCTGCGTTGTGCAGGATGCCTCCTGGACCAAAGTTCCTATCACCAAAAAATCAGGCTGGTTTCAGAGTCCGAAGCACCTGCAGCAATCTGCCACACCAACCTGGGCTGCTGAGGTTTGCTTACCTGGGAAAAGGGTCAGCACTAGTGTTCAGGGGCCTGTGGCCCGGAGCGACCGGCTGTCTGCTGAATGTCCGCCTTGCGCAGGATGCCTCCTGGACCGACGCTGCAATCTGTGCCGAGTCCAGCTCGTTTGAGATTCCCAAGCGCCTCCATCAATCTGGCACACGAACCTGGGCTGCTGAGGTTTGCTTACCTGGGAAAAGGGTCAGCACTAGTGTTCAGGGGCCCTGTGGCCCTGAGTGACCGGCTGTCTGTGACCTGATGTTCTGCGTTGTGCAGGATGCCTCCTGGACCAAAGTTGCTACCACCACAAAATCAGGCTGGTTTCAGAGTCCCAAGCGCCTGCAGCAATCTGCCACACCAACCTGGGCTGCTGAGGTTTGCTTACCTGGGAAAAGGGTCAGCACTAGTGTTCAGGGGCCTGTGGCCCGGAGTGACCGGCTGTCTGCTGAATGTCCGCATTGCGCAGGATGCCTCGTGGATCCAAGCTGCCACCACTGCAAAGTCAGGCTGGTTTCAGAGTCAGAAATGCCTGCAGCACCCTGTGATCAGAAACCTGAGCTGGTGAGTTACACTTAGCTGTGTAAAGGGCGGCATTGGTGTTCAGGAGGCCCAGGGGCCGTTAGTGGCCGGCTGCCTGCTGAAATGCTGCATTGCCAAATATGCCTAGCAGACCCAAGCTGGCACCAGTTCCAACTCCAGCCCTTTGGCCTCGGCACGTGTCTCCTGCCATCTGCCACATGAACCTGGACTGCTGAGTTGTGCTTACCTGGGCAAAGGGTCAGCACTAGTGTTCAGGGGCCTGTGGCCCGGAGCGACCGGCTGTCTGCTGAATGTCCGCATTGCGCAGGATGCCTCGTGGATCCAAGCTGCCACCACTGCAAAGTCAGGCTGGTTTGAGAGTCAGAAATGCCTGCAGCAACCTGCCATCAGAAACCTGAACTGGTGAGTTACACTTCCTTGTGTAGATTTGGCATTGGTATTCTGTGCCCAGGGGCCCTTAGTGGCCGTCTGCCTGCTGAAATTCGGCCTTGCGCAGGATGCCTCCGGCATGCAAGCTGCCACCACCTTTTAGTCAGGCAGGCTTGAGAGTCACACATGGCTGCAGCACCCTGCGAACAGAAACCTGAGCTGGTGAGTTACACTTCCTTGTGTAGAGGGTGGCATTTCTCTCCTGTGCCCAGGGGCCCTTAGTGGCCGGCTGCCTGCTGAAATGCTGCATTGCCAAATACGCCGTGCAGACCCAAGCTGGCACCAGTTACAACTCCAGCCCTTTGGCCTTGGCACGTGTCTCCTGCCATGTGCCACATGAACCTGGTGTGCTGAGTTTTGCTTACCTGGGAAAAGGGTCAGCATTAGTGTTCAGGGGCCTGTGGCCCTGAGTGACCGGCCGTCTGCCACCTGATGTTCTGCGTTGTGCAGGATGCCTCCTGGACCAAAGTTGCTACCACCACAAAATCAGGCTGGTTTCAGAGTCCCAAGCGCCTGCAGCAATCTGCCACACCAACCTGGGCTGCTGAGGTTTGCTTACCTGGGAAAAGGGTCAGCACTAGTGTTCAGGGGCCTGTGGCGTGGAGTGACCGGCTGCCTTCTGAAATTCCGCCTTGCGCAGGATGCCTCGTGGATCCAAGCTGCCACCACTGCAAAGTCAGGCTGGTTTCAGAGTCAGAAATGCCTGCAGCACCCTGCCATCAGAAACCTGAGCTGGTGAGTTACACTTAGCTGTGTAAAGGGCGGCATTGGTGTTCCGGAGGCCCAGGGGCCGTTAGTGGCCGGCTGCCTGCTGAAATGCTGCATTGCCAAATATGCTTAGCAGACCCAAGCTGGCACCAGTCCCAACTCCAGCCATTTGACCTCGGCACGTGTCTCCTGCCATCTGCCACATGAACCTGGTGTGCTGAGGTTTGCTTACCTGGGAAAAGGGTCAGCACTAGTGTTCAGGGGCCTGTGGCCCGGAGCGACCGGCTGTCTGCTGAATGTCCGCATTGCGCAGGATGCCTCGTGGATCCAAGCTGCCACCACTGCAAAGTCAGGCTGGTTTGAGAGTCAGAAATGCCTGCAGCAACCTGCCATCAGAAACCTGAACTGGTGAGTTACACTTCCTTGTGTAGATTTGGCATTGGTATTCTGTGCCCAGGGGCCCTTAGTGGCCGTCTGCCTGCTGAAATTCGGTCTTGCGCAGGATGCCTCCGGCATGCAAGCTGCCACCACCTTTTAGTCAGGCAGGCTTGAGAGTCACACATGGCTGCAGCACCCTGCGAACAGAAACCTGAGCTGGTGAGTTACACTTCCTTGTGTAGAGGGTGGCATTTCTCTCGTGTGCCCAGGGGCCCTTAATGGCCGGCTGCCTGCTGAAATGCTGCATTGCCAAATACGCCGTGCAGACCCAAGCTGGCACCAGTTACAACTCCAGCCCTTTGGCCTTGGCACGTGTCTCCTGCCATGTGCCACATGAACCTGGTGTGCTGAGTTTTGCTTACCTGGGAAAAGGGTCAGCATTAGTGTTCAGGGGCCTGTGGCCCTGAGTGACCGGCCGTCTGCCACCTGATGTTCTGCGTTGTGCAGGATGTCTCCTGGACCAAAGTTGCTACCACCACAAAATCAGGCTGGTTTCAGAGTCCCAAGCGCCTGCAGCAATCTGCCACACCAACCTGGGCTGCTGAGGTTTGCTTACCTGGGAAAAGGGTCAGCACTAGTGTTCAGGGGCCTGTGGCCCGGAGTGACCGGCTGTCTGCTGAATGTCCGCATTGCGCAGGATGCCTCGTGGATCCAAGCTGCCACCACTGCAAAGTCAGGCTGGTTTCAGAGTCAGAAATGCCTGCAGCACCCTGCCATCAGAAACCTGAGCTGGTGAGTTACACTTAGCTGTGTAAAGGGCGGCATTGGTGTTCAGGAGGCCCAGGGGCTGTTAGTGGCCGGCTGCCTGCTGAAATGCTGCATTGCCAAATATGCTTAGCAGACCCAAGCTGGCACCAGTCCCAACTCCAGCCATTTGACCTCGGCACGTGTCTCCTGCCATCTGCCACATGAACCTGGTGTGCTGAGGTTTGCTTACCTGGGAAAAGGGTCAGCACTAGTGTTCAGGGGCCTGTGGCCCGGAGTGACCGCCTGCCTGCTGAAATTCCGCATTGCGCAGGATGCCTCGTGGATCCAAGCTGCCACCACTGCAAAGTCAGGCTGGTTTGAGAGTCAGAAATGCCTGCAGCAACCTGCCATCAGAAACCTGAGCTGGTGAGTTACACTTCCTTGTGTAGATTTGGCATTGGTATTCTGTGCCCAGGGGCCCTTAGTGGCCGTCTGCCTGCTGAAATTCGGTCTTGCGCAGGATGCCTCCGGCATGCAAGCTGCCACCACCTTTTAGTCAGGCAGGCTTGAGAGTCACACATGGCTGCAGCACCCTGCGAACAGAAACCTGAGCTGGTGAGTTACACTTCCTTGTGTAGAGGGTGGCATTTCTCTCGTGTGCCCAGGGGCCCTTAGTGGCCGGCTGCCTGCTGAAATGCTGCATTGCCAAATACGCCGTGCAGACCCAAGCTGGCACCAGTTCCAACTCCAGCCCTTTGGCCTCGGCACGTGTCTCCTGCCATGTGCCACATCAACCTGGTGTGCTGAGTTTTGCTTACCTGGGAAAAGGGTCAGCATTAGTGTTCAGGGGCCTGTGGCCCGGAGTGACCGGCCGTCTGCCACCTGATGTTCTGCGTTGTGCAGGATGCCTCCCGGACCAAAGTTCCTACCACCAGAAAATCAGGCTGGTTTCAGAGTCCCAAGCGCCTGCAGCAATCTGCCACACCAACCTGGGCTGCTGAGGTTTGCTTACCTGGGAAAAGGGTCAGCACTAGTGTTCAGGGGCCTGTGGCCCGGAGCGACCGGCTGTCTGCTGAATGTCCGCATTGCGCAGGATGCCGCCTGGACGCAAGCTGCCACCACTGCAAAGTCAGGCTGGTTTGAGAGTCAGAAATGCCTGCAGCACCCTGCCATCAGAAACCTGAGCTGGTGAGTAACACTTCCCTGTGTAAAGGGCGGCATTGTTGTTCAGGAGGCCCAGGGGCTGTTAGTGGCCGGATGCCTGCTGAAATGCTGCATTGCCAAATACGCCGTGCAGACCCAAGCTGGCACCAGTTCCAACTCCAGCCATTTGACCTCGGCACGTGTCTCCTGCCATGTGCCACATGAACCTGGTGTGCTGAGGTTTGCTTACCTGGGAAAAGGGTCAGCACTAGTGTTCTGGGGCCTGTGGCCTGGAGTGACAGGCTGCCTGCCACCTGATGTTCTGCGTTGTGCAGGATGCCTCCCGGACCAAAGTTGCTACGACCAAAAAATCAGGCTGGTTTCAGAGTCCCAAGCGCCTGCAGCAATCTGCCACACCAACCTGGGCTGCTGAGGTTTGCTTACCTGGGAAAAGGGTAGCACTAATTTTAAGGGGCCTGTGGCGTGGAGTGACCGGCTGCCTTCTGAAATTCCGCCTTGCGCAGGATGCCTCCTGGACGCAAGCTGCCACCACTGCAAAGTCAGGCTGGTTTGAGAGTCAGAAATGCCTGCAGCACCCTGTGATCAGAAACCTGAGCTGGTGAGTTACACTTAGCTGTGTAAAGGGCGGCATTGGTGTTCAGGAGGCCCAGGGGCTGTTAGTGGCCGGCTGCCTGCTGAAATGCTGCATTGCCAAATACGCCGTGCAGACCCAAGCTGGCACCAGTCCCAACTCCAGCCATTTGACCTCGGCACGTGTCTCCTGCCATCTGCCACATGAACCTGGTGTGCTGAGGTTTGCTTACCTGGGAAATGGTCAGCACTAGTGTTCAGGGGCCTGTGGCCCGGCGCGACCGGCTGTCTGCTGAATGTCCGCATTGCGCAGGATGCCTCGTGGATCCAAGCTGCCACCACTGCAAAGTCAGGCTGGTTTGAGAGTCAGAAATGCCTGCAGCAACCTGCCATCAGAAACCTGAACTGGTGAGTTACACTTCCTTGTGTAGATTTGGCATTGGTATTCTGTGCCCAGGGGCCCTTAGTGGCCGTCTGCCTGCTGAAATTCGGTCTTGCGCAGGATGCCTCCGGCATGCAAGCTGCCACCACCTTTTAGTCAGGCAGGCTTGAGAGTCACACATGGCTGCAGCACCCTGCGAACAGAAACCTGAGCTGGTGAGTTACACTTCCTTGTGTAGAGGGTGGCATTTCTCTCGTGTGCCCAGGGGCCCTTAGTGGCCGGCTGCCTGCTGAAATGCTGCATTGCCAAATACGCCGTGCAGACCCAAGCTGGCACCAGTTCCAACTCCAGCCCTTTGGCCTTGGCACGTGTCTCCTGCCATGTGCCACATGAACCTGGTGTGCTGAGTTTTGCTTACCTGGGAAAAGGGTCAGCATTAGTGTTCAGGGGCCTGTGGCCCTGAGTGACCGGCCGTCTGCCACCTGATGTTCTGCGTTGTGCAGGATGTCTCCTGGACCAAAGTTGCTACCACCACAAAATCAGGCTGGTTTCAGAGTCCCAAGCGCCTGCAGCAATCTGCCACACCAACCTGGGCTGCTGAGGTTTGCTTACCTGGGAAAAGGGTCAGCACTAGTGTTCAGGGGCCTGTGGCCCGGAGTGACCGGCTGTCTGCTGAATGTCCGCATTGCGCAGGATGCCTCGTGGATCCAAGCTGCCACCACTGCAAAGTCAGGCTGGTTTCAGAGTCAGAAATGCCTGCAGCACCCTGCCATCAGAAACCTGAGCTGGTGAGTTACACTTCGCTGTGTAAAGGGCGGCATTGGTGTTCCGGAGGCCCAGGGGCCGTTAGTGGCCGGCTGCCTGCTGAAATGCTGCATTGCCAAATATGCCTAGCAGACCCAAGCTGGCACCAGTCCCAACTCCAGCCATTTGACCTCGGCACGTGTCTCCTGCCATCTGCCACATGAACCTGGTGTGCTGAGGTTTGCTTACCTGGGAAAAGGGTCAGCACTAGTGTTCAGGGGCCTGTGGCCCGGAGCGACCGGCTGTCTGCTGAATGTCCGCATTGCGCAGGATGCCTCGTGGATCCAAGCTGCCACCACTGCAAAGTCAGGCTGGTTTGAGAGTCAGAAATGCCTGCAGCAACCTGCCATCAGAAACCTGAACTGGTGAGTTACACTTCCTTGTGTAGATTTGGCATTGGTATTCTGTGCCCAGGGGCCCTTAGTGGCCGTCTGCCTGCTGAAATTCGGTCTTGCGCAGGATGCCTCCGGCATGCAAGCTGCCACCACCTTTTAGTCAGGCAGGCTTGAGAGTCACACATGGCTGCAGCACCCTGCGAACAGAAACCTGAGCTGGTGAGTTACACTTCCTTGTGTAGAGGGTGGCATTTCTCTCGTGTGCCCAGGGGCCCTTAATGGCCGGCTGCCTGCTGAAATGCTGCATTGCCAAATACGCCGTGCAGACCCAAGCTGGCACCAGTTACAACTCCAGCCCTTTGGCCTCGGCACGTGTCTCCTGCCATGTGCCACATGAACCTGGTGTGCTGAGTTTTGCTTACCTGGGAAAAGGGTCAGCATTAGTGTTCAGGGGCCTGTGGCCCTGAGTGACCGGCCGTCTGCCACCTGATGTTCTGCGTTGTGCAGGATGTCTCCTGGACCAAAGTTGCTACCACCACAAAATCAGGCTGGTTTCAGAGTCCCAAGCGCCTGCAGCAATCTGCCACACCAACCTGGGCTGCTGAGGTTTGCTTACCTGGGAAAAGGGTCAGCACTAGTGTTCAGGGGCCTGTGGCCCGGAGTGACCGGCTGTCTGCTGAATGTCCGCATTGCGCAGGATGCCTCGTGGATCCAAGCTGCCACCACTGCAAAGTCAGGCTGGTTTCAGAGTCAGAAATGCCTGCAGCACCCTGTGATCAGAAACCTGAGCTGGTGAGTTACACTTAGCTGTGTAAAGGGCGGCATTGGTGTTCAGGAGGCCCAGGGGCTGTTAGTGGCCGGCTGCCTGCTGAAATGCTGCATTGCCAAATATGCTTAGCAGACCCAAGCTGGCACCAGTCCCAACTCCAGCCATTTGACCTCGGCACGTGTCTCCTGCCATCTGCCACATGAACCTGGTGTGCTGAGGTTTGCTTACCTGGGAAAAGGGTCAGCACTAGTGTTCAGGGGCCTGTGGCCCGGAGTGACCGGCTGCCTGCTGAAATTCCGCATTGCGCAGGATGCCTCGTGGATCCAAGCTGCCACCACTGCAAAGTCAGGCTGGTTTGAGAGTCAGAAATGCCTGCAGCAACCTGCCATCAGAAACCTGAACTGGTGAGTTACACTTCCTTGTGTAGATTTGGCATTGGTATTCTGTGCCCAGGGGCCCTTAGTGGCCGTCTGCCTGCTGAAATTCGGTCTTGCGCAGGATGCCTCCGGCATGCAAGCTGCCACCACCTTTTAGTCAGGCAGGCTTGAGAGTCACACATGGCTGCAGCACCCTGCGAACAGAAACCTGAGCTGGTGAGTTACACTTCCTTGTGTAGAGGGTGGCATTTCTCTCCTGTGCCCAGGGGCCCTTAGTGGCCGGCTGCCTGCTGAAATGCTGCATTGCCAAATACGCCGTGCAGACCCAAGCTGGCACCAGTTCCAACTCCAGCCCTTTGGCCTCGGCACGTGTCTCCTGCCATGTGCCACATCAACCTGGTGTGCTGAGTTTTGCTTACCTGGGAAAAGGGTCAGCATTAGTGTTCAGGGGCCTGTGGCCCGGAGTGACCGGCCGTCTGCCACCTGATGTTCTGCGTTGTGCAGGATGCCTCCCGGACCAAAGTTCCTACCACCATAAAATCAGGCTGGTTTCAGAGTCCCAAGCGCCTGCAGCAATCTGCCACACCAACCTGGGCTGCTGAGGTTTGCTTACCTGGGAAAAGGGTCAGCACTAGTGTTCAGAGGCCTGTGGCCCGGAGCGACCGGCTGTCTGCTGAATGTCCGCATTGCGCAGGATGCCGCCTGGACGCAAGCTGCCACCACTGCAAAGTCAGGCTGGTTTCAGAGTCAGAAATGCCTGCAGCACCCTGCCATCAGAAACCTGAGCTGGTGAGTAACACTTCCCTGTGTAAAGGGCGGCATTGTTGTTCAGGAGGCCCAGGGGCTGTTAGTGGCCGGATGCCTGCTGAAATGCTGCATTGCCAAATACGCCGTGCAGACCCAAGCTGGCACCAGTTCCAACTCCAGCCATTTGACCTCGGCACGTGTCTCCTGCCATCTGCCACATGAACCTGGTGTGCTGAGGTTTGCTTACCTGGGAAAAGGGTCAGCACTAGTGTTCAGGGGCCTGTGGCGTGGAGTGGCAGGCTGCCTGCTGAAATTCCGCATTGCGCAGGATGCCTCGTGGATCCAAGCTGCCACCACCGCAAGGTCCGGCAGGTTTAAGAGTCACAAATGCCTGCAGCAACCTGCCATCAGGAAACTGAGCTGGTGAGTTACACTTCCTTGTGTAGAGGGTGGCATTTCTCTCCTGTGCCCAGGGGCCCTTAGTGGCCGGCTGCCTGCTGCAATTTCTGCATTGCCAAATACGCCGTGCAGACCCAAGCTGGCACCAGTTCCAACTCCAGCCCTTTGGCCTCGGCACGTGTCTCCTGCCATCTGCCACATGAACCTGGACTGCTGAGTTGTGCTTACCTGGGAAAAGGGTCAGCACTAGTGTTCAGGGGCCTGTGGCCCGGAGTGACCGGCCGTCTGCCACCTGATGTTCTGCGTTGTGCAGGATGCCTCCCGGACCAAAGTTGCTACGACCAAAAAATCAGGCTGGTTTCAGAGTCCCAAGCGCCTGCAGCAATCTGCCACACCAACCTGGGCTGCTGAGGTTTGCTTACCTGGGAAAAGGGTAGCACTAATTTTAAGGGGCCTGTGGCGTGGAGTGACCGGCTGCCTTCTGAAATTCCGCCTTGCGCAGGATGCCTCCTGGACGCAAGCTGCCACCACTGCAAAGTCAGGCTGGTTTGAGAGTCAGAAATGCCTGCAGCACCCTGCCATCAGAAACCTGAGCTGGTGAGTTACACTTAGCTGTGTAAAGGGCGGCATTGGTGTTCAGGAGGCCCAGGGGCTGTTAGTGGCCGGCTGCCTGCTGAAATGCTGCATTGCCAAATACGCCGTGCAGACCCAAGCTGGCACCAGTCCCAACTCCAGCCATTTGACCTCGGCACGTGTCTCCTGCCATCTGCCACATGAACCTGGTGTGCTGAGGTTTGCTTACCTGGGAAAAGGGTCAGCACTAGTGTTCAGGGGCCTGTGGCCCGGCGCGACCGGCTGTCTGCTGAATGTCCGCATTGCGCAGGATGCCTCGTGGATCCAAGCTGCCACCACTGCAAAGTCAGGCTGGTTTGAGAGTCAGAAATGCCTGCAGCAACCTGCCATCAGAAACCTGAACTGGTGAGTTACACTTCCTTGTGTAGATTTGGCATTGGTATTCTGTGCCCAGGGGCCCTTAGTGGCCGTCTGCCTGCTGAAATTCGGTCTTGCGCAGGATGCCTCCGGCATGCAAGCTGCCACCACCTTTTAGTCAGGCAGGCTTGAGAGTCACACATGGCTGCAGCACCCTGCGAACAGAAACCTGAGCTGGTGAGTTACACTTCCTTGTGTAGAGGGTGGCATTTCTCTCGTGTGCCCAGGGGCCCTTAGTGGCCGGCTGCCTGCTGAAATGCTGCATTGCCAAATACGCCGTGCAGACCCAAGCTGGCACCAGTTACAACTCCAGCCCTTTGGCCTCGGCACGTGTCTCCTGCCATGTGCCACATGAACCTGGTGTGCTGAGTTTTGCTTACCTGGGAAAAGGGTCAGCATTAGTGTTCAGGGGCCTGTGGCCCTGAGTGACCGGCCGTCTGCCACCTGATGTTCTGCGTTGTGCAGGATGCCTCCTGGACCAAAGTTGCTACCACCACAAAATCAGGCTGGTTTCAGAGTCCCAAGCGCCTGCAGCAATCTGCCACACCAACCTGGGCTGCTGAGGTTTGCTTACCTGGGAAAAGGGTCAGCACTAGTGTTCAGGGGCCTGTGGCCCGGAGTGACCGGCTGTCTGCTGAATGTCCGCATTGCGCAGGATGCCTCGTGGATCCAAGCTGCCACCACTGCAAAGTCAGGCTGGTTTCAGAGTCAGAAATGCCTGCAGCACCCTGCCATCAGAAACCTGAGCTGGTGAGTTACACTTCGCTGTGTAAAGGGCGGCATTGGTGTTCCGGAGGCCCAGGGGCCGTTAGTGGCCGGCTGCCTGCTGAAATGCTGCATTGCCAAATATGCCTAGCAGACCCAAGCTGGCACCAGTCCCAACTCCAGCCATTTGACCTCGGCACGTGTCTCCTGCCATCTGCCACATGAACCTGGTGTGCTGAGGTTTGCTTACCTGGGAAAAGGGTCAGCACTAGTGTTCAGGGGCCTGTGGCCCGGAGCGACCGGCTGTCTGCTGAATGTCCGCATTGCGCAGGATGCCTCGTGGATCCAAGCTGCCACCACTGCAAAGTCAGGCTGGTTTGAGAGTCAGAAATGCCTGCAGCAACCTGCCATCAGAAACCTGAACTGGTGAGTTACACTTCCTTGTGTAGATTTGGCATTGGTATTCTGTGCCCAGGGGCCCTTAGTGGCCGTCTGCCTGCTGAAATTCGGTCTTGCGCAGGATGCCTCCGGCATGCAAGCTGCCACCACCTTTTAGTCAGGCAGGCTTGAGAGTCACACATGGCTGCAGCACCCTGCGAACAGAAACCTGAGCTGGTGAGTTACACTTCCTTGTGTAGAGGGTGGCATTTCTCTCGTGTGCCCAGGGGCCCTTAGTGGCCGGCTGCCTGCTGAAATGCTGCATTGCCAAATACGCCGTGCAGACCCAAGCTGGCACCAGTTACAACTCCAGCCCTTTGGCCTTGGCACGTGTCTCCTGCCATGTGCCACATGAACCTGGTGTGCTGAGTTTTGCTTACCTGGGAAAAGGGTCAGCATTAGTGTTCAGGGGCCTGTGGCCCTGAGTGACCGGCCGTCTGCCACCTGATGTTCTGCGTTGTGCAGGATGCCTCCTGGACCAAAGTTGCTACCACCACAAAATCAGGCTGGTTTCAGAGTCCCAAGCGCCTGCAGCAATCTGCCACACCAACCTGGGCTGCTGAGGTTTGCTTACCTGGGAAAAGGGTCAGCACTAGTGTTCAGGGGCCTGTGGCCCGGAGTGACCGGCTGTCTGCTGAATGTCCGCATTGCGCAGGATGCCTCGTGGATCCAAGCTGCCACCACTGCAAAGTCAGGCTGGTTTCAGAGTCAGAAATGCCTGCAGCACCCTGTGATCAGAAACCTGAGCTGGTGAGTTACACTTAGCTGTGTAAAGGGCGGCATTGGTGTTCCGGAGGCCCAGGGGCCGTTAGTGGCCGGCTGCCTGCTGAAATGCTGCATTGCCAAATATGCCTAGCAGACCCAAGCTGGCACCAGTCCCAACTCCAGCCATTTGACCTCGGCACGTGTCTCCTGCCATCTGCCACATGAACCTGGTGTGCTGAGGTTTGCTTACCTGGGAAAAGGGTCAGCACTAGTGTTCAGGGGCCTGTGGCCCGGAGCGACCGGCTGTCTGCTGAATGTCCGCATTGCGCAGGATGCCTCGTGGATCCAAGCTGCCACCACTGCAAAGTCAGGCTGGTTTGAGAGTCAGAAATGCCTGCAGCAACCTGCCATCAGAAACCTGAACTGGTGAGTTACACTTCCTTGTGTAGATTTGGCATTGGTATTCTGTGCCCAGGGGCCCTTAGTGGCCGTCTGCCTGCTGAAATTCGGTCTTGCGCAGGATGCCTCCGGCATGCAAGCTGCCACCACCTTTTAGTCAGGCAGGCTTGAGAGTCACACATGGCTGCAGCACCCTGCGAACAGAAACCTGAGCTGGTGAGTTACACTTCCTTGTGTAGAGGGTGGCATTTCTCTCGTGTGCCCAGGGGCCCTTAGTGGCCGGCTGCCTGCTGAAATGCTGCATTGCCAAATACGCCGTGCAGACCCAAGCTGGCACCAGTTACAACTCCAGCCCTTTGGCCTTGGCACGTGTCTCCTGCCATGTGCCACATGAACCTGGTGTGCTGAGTTTTGCTTACCTGGGAAAAGGGTCAGCATTAGTGTTCAGGGGCCTGTGGCCCTGAGTGACCGGCCGTCTGCCACCTGATGTTCTGCGTTGTGCAGGATGCCTCCTGGACCAAAGTTGCTACCACCACAAAATCAGGCTGGTTTCAGAGTCCCAAGCGCCTGCAGCAATCTGCCACACCAACCTGGGCTGCTGAGGTTTGCTTACCTGGGAAAAGGGTCAGCACTAGTGTTCAGGGGCCTGTGGCCCGGAGTGACCGGCTGTCTGCTGAATGTCCGCATTGCGCAGGATGCCTCGTGGATCCAAGCTGCCACCACTGCAAAGTCAGGCTGGTTTCAGAGTCAGAAATGCCTGCAGCACCCTGCCATCAGAAACCTGAGCTGGTGAGTTACACTTAGCTGTGTAAAGGGCGGCATTGGTGTTCAGGAGGCCCAGGGGCTGTTAGTGGCCGGCTGCCTGCTGAAATGCTGCATTGCCAAATATGCTTAGCAGACCCAAGCTGGCACCAGTCCCAACTCCAGCCATTTGACCTCGACACGTGTCTCCTGCCATCTGCCACATGAACCTGGTGTGCTGAGGTTTGCTTACCTGGGAAAAGGGTCAGCACTAGTGTTCAGGGGCCTGTGGCCCGGAGTGACCGGCTGCCTGCTGAAATTCCGCATTGCGCAGGATGCCTCGTGGATCCAAGCTGCCACCACTGCAAAGTCAGGCTGGTTTGAGAGTCAGAAATGCCTGCAGCAACCTGCCATCAGAAACCTGAACTGGTGAGTTACACTTCCTTGTGTAGATTTGGCATTGGTATTCTGTGCCCAGGGGCCCTTAGTGGCCGTCTGCCTGCTGCAATTTCTGCATTGCCAAATACGCCGTGCAGACCCAAGCTGGCACCAGTTCCAACTCCAGCCATTTGACCTCGGCACGTGTCTCCTGCCATCTGCCACATGAACCTGGTGTGCTGAGGTTTGCTTACCTGGGAAAAGGGTCAGCATTAGTGTTCAGGGGCCTGTGGCGTGGAGTGACCGGCTGCCTGCTGAAATTCCGCATTGCGCAGGATGCCTCGTGGATCCAAGCTGCCACCACCGCAAGGTCCGGCAGGTTTAAGAGTCACAAATGCCTGCAGCAACCTGCCATCAGGAAACTGAGCTGGTGAGTTACACTTCCTTGTGTAGAGGGTGGCATTTCTCTCCTGTGCCCAGGGGCCCTTAGTTGCCGGCTGCCTGCTGCAATTTCTGCATTGCCAAATACGCCGTGCAGACCCAAGCTGGCACCAGTTCCAACTCCAGCCCTTTGGCCTCGGCACGTGTCTCCTGCCATCTGCCACATGAACCTGGTGTGCTGAGGTTTGCTTACCTGGGAAAAGGGTCAGCATTAGTGTTCAGGGGCCTGTGGCCCTGAGTGACCGGCCGTCTGCCACCTGATGTTCTGCGTTGTGCAGGATGCCTCCTGGACCAAAGTTCCTATCACCAAAAAATCAGGCTGGTTTCAGAGTCCGAAGCGCCTGCAGCAATCTGGCACACGAACCTGGGCTGCTGAGGTTTGCTTACCTGGGAAAAGGGTCAGCACTTGTTTTAGGGGCCCTGTGGCCCTGAGTGACCGGCTGTCTGTGACCTGATGTTCTGCGTTGTGCAGGATGCCTCCTGGACCAAAGTTGCTACCACCACAAAATCAGGCTGGTTTCAGAGTCCCAAGCGCCTGCAGCAATCTGCCACACCAACCTGGGCTGCTGAGGTTTGCTTACCTGGGAAAAGGGTAGCACTATTTTTAAGGGGCCTGTGGCGTGGAGTGACCGGCTGTCTGCTGAAATTCCGCCTTGCGCAGGATGCCTCCTGGACGCAAGCTGCCACCACTGCAAAGTCAGACTGGTTTGAGAGTCAGAAATGCCTGCAGCACCCTGCCATCAGAAACCTGAGCTGGTGAGTTACACTTAGCTGTGTAAAGGGCGGCATTGGTGTTCAGGAGGCCCAGGGGCCGTTAGTGGCCGGCTGCCTGCTGAAATGCTGCATTGCCAAATATGCCTAGCAGACCCAAGCTGGCACCAGTCCCAACTCCAGCCATTTGACCTCGGCACGTGTCTCCTGCCATCTGCCACATGAACCTGGTGTGCTGAGGTTTGCTTACCTGGGAAAAGGGTCAGCACTAGTGTTCAGGGGCCTGTGGCCCGGAGTGACCGGCTGTCTGCTGAATGTCCGCATTGCGCAGGATGCCTCGTGGATCCAAGCTGCCACCACTGCAAAGTCAGGCTGGTTTGAGAGTCAGAAATGCCTGCAGCACCCTGCCATCAGAAACCTGAGCTGGTGAGTAACACTTCCCTGTGTAAAGGGCGGCATTGTTGTTCAGGAGGCCCAGGGGCTGTTAGTGGCCGGATGCCTGCTGAAATGCTGCATTGCCAAATACGCCGTGCAGACCCAAGCTGGCACCAGTTCCAACTCCAGCCATTTGACCTCGGCACGTGTCTCCTGCCATCTGCCACATGAACCTGGTGTGCTGAGGTTTGCTTACCTGGGAAAAGGGTCAGCACTAGTGTTCAGGGGCCTTTGGCCCGGAGTGACCGGCTGTCTGCTGAATGTCCGCTTTGCGCAGGATGCCTCCTGGACCTACGCTGCAATCTGTGCCGAGTCGTGAGTGTGGAGTCGTGAGGCGTGGAGTGACCGGCTGCCTGCTGAAATTCCGCATTGCGCAGGATGCCTCGTGGATCCAAGCTGCCACCACCGCAAGGTCCGGCAGGTTTAAGAGTCAGAAATGCCTGCAGCAACCTGCCATCAGGAAACTGAGCTGGTGAGTTACACTTACTTGTTTAGAGGGTGGCATTTCTCTCCTGTGCCCAGGGGCCCTTAGTGGCTGGCTGCCTGCTGCAATTTCTGCATTGCCAAATACGCCTAGCAGACCCAAGCTGGCACCAGTCCCAACTCCAGCCATTTGACCTCGGCACGTGTCTCCTGCCATCTGCCACATGAACCTGGTGTGCTGAGGTTTGCTTACCTGGGAAAAGGGTCAGCACTAGTGTTCAGGGGCCTGTGGCCCGGAGCGACCGGCTGTCTGCTGAATGTCCGCATTGCGCAGGATGCCTCGTGGATCCAAGCTGCCACCACTGCAAAGTCAGGCTGGTTTGAGAGTCAGAAATGCCTGCAGCAACCTGCCATCAGAAACCTGAACTGGTGAGTTACACTTCCTTGTGTAGATTTGGCATTGGTATTCTGTGCCCAGGGGCCCTTAGTGGCCGTCTGCCTGCTGAAATTCGGTCTTGCGCAGGATGCCTCCGGCATGCAAGCTGCCACCACCTTTTAGTCAGGCAGGCTTGAGAGTCACACATGGCTGCAGCACCCTGCGAACAGAAACCTGAGCTGGTGAGTTACACTTCCTTGTGTAGAGGGTGGCATTTCTCTCGTGTGCCCAGGGGCCCTTAGTGGCCGGCTGCCTGCTGAAATGCTGCATTGCCAAATACGCCGTGCAGACCCAAGCTGGCACCAGTTACAACTCCAGCCCTTTGGCCTTGGCACGTGTCTCCTGCCATGTGCCACATGAACCTGGTGTGCTGAGTTTTGCTTACCTGGGAAAAGGGTCAGCATTAGTGTTCAGGGGCCTGTGGCCCTGAGTGACCGGCTGTCTGTGACCTGATGTTCCGCGTTGTGCAGGATGCCTCCTGGACCAAAGTTGCTACCACCACAAAATCAGGCTGGTTTCAGAGTCCCAAGCGCCTGCAGCAATCTGCCACACCAACCTGGGCTGCTGAGGTTTGCTTACCTGGGAAAAGGGTCAGCACTAGTGTTCAGGGGCCTGTGGCCCGGAGTGACCGGCTGTCTGCTGAATGTCTGCATTGCGCAGGATGCCTCGTGGATCCAAGCTGCCACCACTGCAAAGTCAGGCTGGTTTCAGAGTCAGAAATGCCTGCAGCACCCTGCCATCAGAAACCTGAGCTGGTGAGTTACACTTAGCTGTGTAAAGGGCGGCATTGGTGTTCAGGAGGCCCAGCGGGCCGTTAGTGGCCGGCTGCCTGCTGAAATGCTGCATTGGCAAATACGCCTAGAAGACCCAAGCTGGCACCAGTTCCAACTCCAGCCCTTTGGCCTCGGCACGTGTCTCCTGCCATCTGCCACATGAACCTGGACTGCTGAGTTGTGCTTACCTGGGAAAAGGGTCAGCACTAGTGTTCAGGGGCCTGTGGCCCGGAGTGACCGGCCGTCTGCCACCTGATGTTCTGCGTTGTGCAGGATGCCTCCCGGACCAAAGTTGCTACGACCAAAAAATCAGGCTGGTTTCAGAGTCCCAAGCGCCTGCAGCAATCTGCCACACCAACCTGGGCTGCTGAGGTTTGCTTACCTGGGAAAAGGGTAGCACTAATTTTAAGGGGCCTGTGGCGTGGAGTGACCGGCTGCCTTCTGAAATTCCGCCTTGCGCAGGATGCCTCCTGGACGCAAGCTGCCACCACTGCAAAGTCAGGCTGGTTTCAGAGTCAGAAATGCCTGCAGCACCCTGCCATCAGAAACCTGAGCTGGTGAGTTACACTTAGCTGTGTAAAGGGCGGCATTGGTGTTCAGGAGGCCCAGGGGCTGTTAGTGGCCGGCTGCCTGCTGAAATGCTGCATTGCCAAATATGCCTAGCAGACCCAAGCTGGCACCAGTCCCAACTCCAGCCATTTGACCTCGGCACGTGTCTCCTGCCATCTGCCACATGAACCTGGTGTGCTGAGGTTTGCTTACCTGGGAAAAGGGTCAGCACTAGTGTTCAGGGGCCTGTGGCCCGGAGCGACCGGCTGTCTGCTGAATGTCCGCATTGCGCAGGATGCCTCGTGGATCCAAGCTGCCACCACTGCAAAGTCAGGCTGGTTTGAGAGTCAGAAATGCCTGCAGCAACCTGCCATCAGAAACCTGAACTGGTGAGTTACACTTCCTTGTGTAGATTTGGCATTGGTATTCTGTGCCCAGGGGCCCTTAGTGGCCGTCTGCCTGCTGAAATTCGGTCTTGCGCAGGATGCCTCCGGCATGCAAGCTGCCACCACCTTTTAGTCAGGCAGGCTTGAGAGTCACACATGGCTGCAGCACCCTGCGAACAGAAACCTGAGCTGGTGAGTTACACTTCCTTGTGTAGAGGGTGGCATTTCTCTCGTGTGCCCAGGGGCCCTTAGTGGCCGGCTGCCTGCTGAAATGCTGCATTGCCAAATACGCCGTGCAGACCCAAGCTGGCACCAGTTACAACTCCAGCCCTTTGGCCTTGGCACGTGTCTCCTGCCATGTGCCACATGAACCTGGTGTGCTGAGTTTTGCTTACCTGGGAAAAGGGTCAGCATTAGTGTTCAGGGGCCTGTGGCCCTGAGTGACCGGCCGTCTGCCACCTGATGTTCTGCGTTGTGCAGGATGCCTCCTGGACCAAAGTTGCTACCACCACAAAATCAGGCTGGTTTCAGAGTCCCAAGCGCCTGCAGCAATCTGCCACACCAACCTGGGCTGCTGAGGTTTGCTTACCTGGGAAAAGGGTCAGCACTAGTGTTCAGGGGCCTGTGGCCCGGAGTGACCGGCTGTCTGCTGAATGTCCGCATTGCGCAGGATGCCTCGTGGATCCAAGCTGCCACCACTGCAAAGTCAGGCTGGTTTCAGAGTCAGAAATGCCTGCAGCACCCTGCCATCAGAAACCTGAGCTGGTGAGTTACACTTAGCTGTGTAAAGGGCGGCATTGGTGTTCAGGAGGCCCAGCGGGCCGTTAGTGGCCGGCTGCCTGCTGAAATGCTGCATTGCCAAATACGCCTAGCAGACCCAAGCTGGCACCAGTTCCAACTCCAGCCCTTTGGCCTCGGCACGTGTCTCCTGCCATCTGCCACATGAACCTGGACTGCTGAGTTGTGCTTACCTGGGAAAAGGGTCAGCACTAGTGTTCAGGGGCCTGTGGCCCGGAGTGACCGGCCGTCTGCCACCTGATGTTCTGCGTTGTGCAGGATGCCTCCCGGACCAAAGTTGCTACGACCAAAAAATCAGGCTGGTTTCAGAGTCCCAAGCGCCTGCAGCAATCTGCCACACCAACCTGGGCTGCTGAGGTTTGCTTACCTGGGAAAAGGGTAGCACTAATTTTAAGGGGCCTGTGGCGTGGAGTGACCGGCTGCCTTCTGAAATTCCGCCTTGCGCAGGATGCCTCCTGGACGCAAGCTGCCACCACTGCAAAGTCAGGCTGGTTTGAGAGTCAGAAATGCCTGCAGCACCCTGCCATCAGAAACCTGAGCTGGTGAGTTACACTTAGCTGTGTAAAGGGCGGCATTGGTGTTCAGGAGGCCCAGGGGCTGTTAGTGGCCGGCTGCCTGCTGAAATGCTGCATTGCCAAATATGCCTAGCAGACCCAAGCTGGCACCAGTCCCAACTCCAGCCATTTGACCTCGGCACGTGTCTCCTGCCATCTGCCACATGAACCTGGTGTGCTGAGGTTTGCTTACCTGGGAAAAGGGTCAGCACTAGTGTTCAGGGGCCTGTGGCCCGGAGCGACCGGCTGTCTGCTGAATGTCCGCATTGCGCAGGATGCCTCGTGGATCCAAGCTGCCACCACTGCAAAGTCAGGCTGGTTTGAGAGTCAGAAATGCCTGCAGCAACCTGCCATCAGAAACCTGAACTGGTGAGTTACACTTCCTTGTGTAGATTTGGCATTGGTATTCTGTGCCCAGGGGCCCTTAGTGGCCGTCTGCCTGCTGAAATTCGGTCTTGCGCAGGATGCCTCCGGCATGCAAGCTGCCACCACCTTTTAGTCAGGCAGGCTTGAGAGTCACACATGGCTGCAGCACCCTGCGAACAGAAACCTGAGCTGGTGAGTTACACTTCCTTGTGTAGAGGGTGGCATTTCTCTCGTGTGCCCAGGGGCCCTTAGTGGCCGGCTGCCTGCTGAAATGCTGCATTGCCAAATACGCCGTGCAGACCCAAGCTGGCACCAGTTACAACTCCAGCCCTTTGGCCTTGGCACGTGTCTCCTGCCATGTGCCACATGAACCTGGTGTGCTGAGTTTTGCTTACCTGGGAAAAGGGTCAGCATTAGTGTTCAGGGGCCTGTGGCCCTGAGTGACCGGCCGTCTGCCACCTGATGTTCTGCGTTGTGCAGGATGCCTCCTGGACCAAAGTTGCTACCACCACAAAATCAGGCTGGTTTCAGAGTCCCAAGCGCCTGCAGCAATCTGCCACACCAACCTGGGCTGCTGAGGTTTGCTTACCTGGGAAAAGGGTCAGCACTAGTGTTCAGGGGCCTGTGGCCCGGAGTGACCGGCTGTCTGCTGAATGTCCGCATTGCGCAGGATGCCTCGTGGATCCAAGCTGCCACCACTGCAAAGTCAGCCTGGTTTCAGAGTCAGAAATGCCTGCAGCACCCTGCCATCAGAAACCTGAGCTGGTGAGTTACACTTAGCTGTGTAAAGGGCGGCATTGGTGTTCAGGAGGCCCAGGGGCCGTTAGTGGCCGGCTGCCTGCTGAAATGCTGCATTGCCAAATACGCCTAGCAGACCCAAGCTGGCACCAGTTCCAACTCCAGCCCTTTGGCCTCGGCACGTGTCTCCTGCCATCTGCCACATGAACCTGGACTGCTGAGTTGTGCTTACCTGGGAAAAGGGTCAGCACTAGTGTTCAGGGGCCTGTGGCCCGGAGTGACCGGCCGTCTGCCACCTGATGTTCTGCGTTGTGCAGGATGCCTCCCGGACCAAAGTTGCTACGACCAAAAAATCAGGCTGGTTTCAGAGTCCCAAGCGCCTGCAGCAATCTGCCACACCAACCTGGGCTGCTGAGGTTTGCTTACCTGGGAAAAGGGTAGCACTAATTTTAAGGGGCCTGTGGCGTGGAGTGACCGGCTGCCTTCTGAAATTCCGGATTGCGCAGGATGCCGCCTGGACACAAGCTGCCACCACTGCAAAGTCAGGCTGGTTTGAGAGTCAGAAATGCCTGCAGCACCCTGCCATCAGAAACCTGAGCTGGTGAGTAACACTTCCCTGTGTAAAGGGCGGCATTGTTGTTCAGGAGGCCCAGGGGCTGTTACTGGCCGGATGCCTGCTGAAATGCTGCATTGCCAAATACGCCGTGCAGACCCAAGCTGGCACCAGTTCCAACTCCAGCCATTTGACCTCGGCACGTGTCTCCTGCCATCTGCCACATGAACCTGGTGTGCTGAGGTTTGCTTACCTGGGAAAAGGGTCAGCATTAGTGTTCAGGGGCCTGTGGCGTGGAGTGATCGGCTGCCTGCTGAAATTCCGCATTGCGCAGGATGCCTCGTGGATCCAAGCTGCCACCACCGCAAGGTCCGGCAGGTTTAAGAGTCACAAATGCCTGCAGCAACCTGCCATCAGGAAACTGAGCTGGTGAGTTACACTTCCTTGTGTAGAGGGTGGCATTTCTCTCCTGTGCCCAGGGGCCCTTAGTGGCCGGCTGCCTGCTGCAATTTCTGCATTGCCAAATACGCCGTGCAGACCCAAGCTGGCACCAGTTCCAACTCCAGCCCTTTGGCCTCGGCACGTGTCTCCTGCCATCTGCCACATGAACCTGGTGTGCTGAGGTTTGCTTACCTGGGAAAAGGGTCAGCACTAGTGTTCAGGGGCCTGTGGCCCTGAGTGACCGGCCGTCTGCCACCTGATGTTCTGCGTTGTGCAGGATGCCTCCTGGACCAAAGTTCCTATCACCAAAAAATCAGGCTGGTTTCAGAGTCCGAAGCGCCTGCAGCAATCTGGCACACGAACCTGGGCTGCTGAGGTTTGCTTACCTGGGAAAAGGGTAGCACTATTTTTAAGGGGCCTGTGGCGTGGAGTGACCGGCTGTCTGCTGAAATTCCGCCTTGCGCAGGATGCCTCCTGGACGCAAGCTGCCACCACTGCAAAGTCAGGCTGGTTTGAGAGTCAGAATTCCTGCAGCACCCTGCCATCAGAAACCTGAGCTGGTGAGTTACACTTAGCTGTGTAAAGGGCGGCATTGGTGTTCAGGAGGCCCAGGGGCCGTTAGTGGCCGGCTGCCTGCTGAAATGCTGCATTGCCAAATACGCCTAGCAGACCCAAGCTGGCACCAGTTCCAACTCCAGCCCTTTGGCCTCGGCACGTGTCTTCTGCCATCTGCCACATGAACCTGGACTGCTGAGTTGTGCTTACCTGGGAAAAGGGTCAGCACTAGTGTTCAGGGGCCTGTGGCCCGGAGTGACCGGCCGTCTGCCACCTGATGTTCTGCATTGTGCAGGATGCCTCCCGGACCAAAGTTGCTACGACCAAAAAATCATGCTGGTTTCAGAGTCCCAAGCGCCTGCAGCAATCTGCCACACCAACCTGGGCTGCTGAGGTTTGCTTACCTGGGAAAAGGGTAGCACTAATTTTAAGGGGCCTGTGGCGTGGAGTGACCGGCTGCCTTCTGAAATTCCGCCTTGCGCAGGATGCCTCCTGGACGCAAGCTGCCACCACTTCAAAGTCAGGCTGGTTTGAGAGTCAGAAATGCCTGCAGCACCCTGCCATCAGAAACCTGAGCTGGTGAGTTACACTTAGCTGTGTAAAGGGCGGCATTGGTGTTCAGGAGGCCCAGGGGCCGTTAGTGGCCGGCTGCCTGCTGAAATGCTGCATTGCCAAATACGCCTAGCAGACCCAAGCTGGCACCAGTCCCAACTCCAGCCATTTGACCTCGGCACGTGTCTCCTGCCATCTGCCACATGAACCTGCTGTGCTAAGGTACTATTGCTATTTGCCATCAGGAACCTAGTCTCTTGCATTTTCTTTCCAGGGCAAAGAGCCGGCTTTCGTGTTTGGGGGCCTGTGGCCCGGAGCAGCCGTCCGGCTGCTTAAATTCTGCATTGCACCAGATGCCTTGCAGACCCAAGCTAGCGCCAGTGAACACTCAGGCTGCATTAACAGTATCAAGTGTCTTCTGCAAAGGGACACCAGGAACCTGGACCGGTTACTTTTGTTTACCTAGGAAAAGGGCTGGCATTTTTGTTAAGGGCTCAGGCGCCACCAGCTCAGCCGGCTCCTCATATTTTGCAGTGCATAGCATGCCTCTAAAGCCCGCACCAGTACCACTCCAAAGTCCGGCTGCGTGGTCATTGCCAAGCGCCTCCTGCGAATCCGGGCCGGTGAGTTTTTCTCGCCAGGGAAAAGGGCCGGTGTTTGTGTTCACGGGCCATAGCCCAGAGCGGTGTCCTGCCTGCTGAAATTCTATTTTGTGAAACATCCCTTCCAGGTCCAAGCTGGCAGCAGTGATAACTCAAGGTAATTTGGTGGTGACAAGTGCCCCTTGCAAACTACCTTTCTGAACCCAGGCTAGTTAGTTTTCTTTGTCAGGGACAAGGGCCAGCACCAGTGTTTAGAAGTCTATGGCCCAGAGCGGGCAGCCGCTTGCTGAAAATTGTGCATCGAGCCAGATGTCTCCCAGACACAAGCCGCCACCACTGTAAAGTCAGGTTGCTTTGTGAGTCTTAAGCACCTCCTGAAAACCTTCCCCAGCTGTCCCTTGTTGTTAAGGGTTTTTATTAACGGCAAAAAATCTGTTTTTTCATTGCTGGAGGGATTTAAATTGAGGAGAACCCTTTTTTTCCCAGTATTTTTGGAGAATAAATTATAGGGTAGAATTGATTTATTTGCCATTTTATCAGTTTCAGCAGAGATAACTGCCCCGATTTCTGATTTTTACAGGTTCCCTGGAAGGAAGCTCTGTCTTTTTCAGCATTTTTAGAATTTAAATATTCATTGCTGGCCACTTTCTTCTGTGCCTTTGGCCCAGCTATCTTAGACAAGAACGAGACTGGCGTGCATTTAACACGTAAGCCGCCGAGGAGGTTTTTTTTCTCATTTTTCTTTCTAATGTAGATAGGCCTAATTAGGAGTCCCCATGAGACTTAGGCTATTCATGTCATTATCACTCTTGTTCATCCTACTTAGTCATACTTGATGTTCTACCTAGCAACCACCAAAGAATAATCATGTAAGGTATCAGCAAATTACCCCATTTATGCACCTATGTAACCTTAACACAAAGTTTTATGTCTTACCAGTTTTTTCTTCACCTGCTGCAAGTAGTCATTGAGGAAAAGGCAACCACTGTTGTTTCTCTGAAGAGTTTTCTTCTATAACAAACCCGTTACTCCCCTTGAATCCGAGTCAGAGGAGCCAAACTGCTGCATCTGCTCTGAGGGATTTTATACCCGGTGGGATTAGTCCCCTCCCTTTTCCCAGGCATCATGGGAATGAGAGGCGGGCACCATCAGGGGTATATTAACCCCAGCCTTGGCTGAGGGGCTTCATTCCCTCCCTGGGATGAGCTGGGGTAAGAGCTCTCTTATCATTTCAGTGAAGAGGCTTTTTCAGCTCATCTCAACTTGTTTCCAGCAAGCAGGTGTTCCTGGGCATTTGAAGCAACAGAGGCTTGGAAAATACTGTGAAGAAAAACTACGAAATACAGGGAGTATTTAAGTTTGTGATTTTGGGTTTTGTGTTTAGGGGTGATGAAGCGCATTTGTGTTTTCTGGTTTTGTTCTCATTATGGTTTTTTATTGTTTATTGGAGGAGTGCAGCTTTCAGAGATTCCAGGTGGTGTCAATTCCATTACTTTTTTCAGCATATTACTTCTGTGACAAGGGGCATCTTCCCAGTGTCCAAGAATATGTTTGAGATTAAGGCCTCAGGTGACTTGAGGATTGTGAATAGGACAAGGGAGGGTGAGCAGGAATCCAGTTGGGAGTTCTTGAGGGGGGGCTTGAAGGCAGCAGGGTGAGAAAGGGTGTTTATTTGAGGGCACCCCCACTACAGGTTTTTCAGAAACATAGCAGAGACATTCTCATGTCTCCTTCACAAAGATCATCCAGTGCACTCACAGGAATGCCATTTAATTTGGCTTCTTCCAAATTGAGGTGCCACTTGTAATAGAAGCCACAGCCTTGGAGTCAGGATGAACTTGGAGCCTGAAAGAGCCAGGCACACTCAGGAGAGCACAAGTAGTTCCCTTGCTGGGATTTGGCCCACCTAACTCTGTATTTAAACTTTGGATTTGTTTTTTTTCTCTTGTAGTTGACCGAAAGGATATCAGGTCATCACAGGGCCATCCGAGGCAGACTCATTTCAGGTGCCACCTGGGTTCCCGTCACTGCTGATCATCCAAAAGATAAGTTGGGGGCCGCAGCTTGGAGATGGGAGGGTAGAAGATTGGGAGTTAATGGACAGATTTACAAGTTAGCTGAGGGCAAAGCAATCTTCTTCACAAGGGGGTTTTAGGACAGCTAGAGGAGGAGGCTCTACTTTTGATGGCAGCTTTCAGGCGGGCAGTGCAGAACAGCTCTGGTTTGTGTCGTGGTTTCCGGTGTGCCGTGTTCCCTAGCGTGACTTTGGGGTCCCTTTTGCCTTCTTCCCTCGAGGCCCTCACCACAAGCATGATGTGTGGTGTTTGATGTCCCCCTGTTTGTCACGTTCTGTGTCACGGGTGTCTGCACACATATGGGTGCCGGAGCTGTTCTGCCCTGCCGCACGGCCAGCTGCAATGGGACAAGCCCTGGGGAGTGTAAATTTGTAATGGGGGCTGTAGTTGGGCTCTAGATGCTATTCCTAGATGGACCTAAGGTGTTTGCAGCTTGTGAGTTATCCTGGTGGTGTTTGACACATGTTCTAACTTTCTTTCAGGTGCAGATGCATTGCATCCATGGCAGAGGGTCAGAGTTAGCAGGTGCCGGGCCTTCCTAGGAGCAGGGTGAGTAGCAGACTGGTGGGGTTTTGGCCGATGGGGTGCCAAGATCAGGCACTGATGTTTGGTTCTCTTTACTCTAGCTGTCTGAGAGACACCAGCCCGGTGACAGCAGGACCTTCCCAGCTGACGAGGTGGCCTTTCTTTGCACCTGACATGGACCATCATCCCCCGATATCTGAGAGATAAGTAGAGGGCTATGACCCACAGAGGGGATGAAGGCAGGGTGCTGGTTTGGGAATTACTGGGAGGGGTTTTTGAGTCCAATTTGGCGGTGGGGGGTTGTCCATGAAGTGGCCCCTTAGGCCCCATGAAAGCCAAGTCTCACCTTTGATCACAGTGCTGAGGTGTTCAGGGCAGAGCAGTCCCGGTGTGTCTGGTGTCACTTGTCTGCTGTGCATTATGTGTTGTTTGTGTATCTCCTGTCTTTTACCTTAGCACATTGAGGGGCCTGTCAGAAACCTTGGCATCATTGTTAGCATCTGTGATCTCTGCATTCCTTGGCCTGGCACCCAGGCCATAGAACTTTTGACTCGGGAGCTCAGACAGGCATCAGACTGTCTTCTGTCTTTGGAAGCATCCAGTCAGATGTCTTGTTCTGAGCTGTACGGACAGCTGTGCCCCACCTAGATCCATTATGGTGGATTAGGGCTTGAAAGAATGTGAGGGCAGGCAGAGGATTCTGACCATAGGATTCCTAGGCATCCATCTTTGAATGATTGATTCCAAGAACAGTAGTTAGCATCTTCTTCCTCCAGTGTTCTCTGAGCCTCATCAGGTCACCATTGGTCTCAGGTGGGTCATCTCCTTTTGCATTCTCTCAGTCCTTGCAGCCATTTTCCTGGCCTAGAGGTTTCTGTCTGTGTTGTGTCCCCGTTGTCTGTCACGTCCTGTCCTGTGTCACGGGTGTCAGCACACATTTGTGCCGGGGCTGCTCTGCCCTGCCGCATAGCCTGGTGCGATAGGAGAGGGCCCGGGGACTTGGAATGTGTAATGTGGGGTGCAGGTGGACTCCGGATGGGATTTGTAGATGGATACGGGATCTCTGGAGCTCTTAAGTTATCCTGCAACAGTGTGACTCTTGTCCTAACTTTTTTTTCAGATTCAGATGGATATAATCTCTGTCAGAGGGCCCCATCCTGGGTGACGAGATTCCCCCGAGCAGGTGAGGCATCATTTTTCTCTGCAGCAGAAGCGTTCTGATGACTTTATTACAGCACTGGTCTTTTTCTTTTGTTTTAGGAAATAAATCTGGCTACCAGCAGTCAAGGTGAGCAGTGCAGAGAAGTACTTGTTACTGCTGAGCTGTCAATGTGTGCTGCAGCTCTAAGTTTCCATTCCTGTTTTTACCCTTTAGGCAATCCACTCGGAGCATGCTAGGCCTCTGTAACCACCCGCCCGATGCACTGGGTTTCCGGCTCATGTGAGCCCTGTGGATATATTACAGGACCTGGTGATGAAGCCCTGAATTTTCTACTTAATGGTGTCATCTGTGTGGCCTTCGGCAGCTGCCACGATGTTGTTGTGAGTTGGGGAAATAGGGAGCAGGAGCGTGGGTTTGTTCATGTTTCAGCCCTGGGAAATCATTTCATCTGTTTTTCACCAGGTGTCTCCTGTGACGACGGCCTCGGTCTCTGAGCATGTCCGATGAGTGTGTGGCCCGAGTAGCTGTGCCTTTCTAGGAGCACCGTGAGTAGCAGAAGGGTGGGGTTTTGGGCACTAGGCTGCCAGCATCAGGCACTGATATTTGGTTTTCTTTACTACAGCTGTGTGAGTGACACCAGCCCGGTGGCAGCAGGACCTTCCCAGCTGACGAGGTGGCCTTTCTTTGCACCTGGCACGGACCGGCATCGCCAGATGTCTGAGAGATAAGTAGAGGGCTATGACCCACAGAGGGGATGAAGGCAGGGTGCTGGTTTGGGAATTACTGGCAGGGGTTTTTGAGTCCAATTTGGCGGTGGGGGGTTGTCCATGAAGTGGCCCCTTAGGCCCCATGAAAGCCAAGTCTCACCTTTGATCACAGTGCTGAGGTGTTCAGGGCAGAGCAGTCCCGGTGTGTCTGGTGTCACTTGTCTGCTGTGCATTATGTGTTGTTTGTGTATCTCCTGTCTTTTACCTTAGCACATTGAGGGGCCTGTCAGAAACCTTGGCATCATTGTTAGCATCTGTGATCTTTGCATTCCTTGGCCTGGCACCCAGGCCAGAGATGCGATTCTGATACCTGTCTGAGCTCCCCAGTCAAAAGTTCTCTCTTTGGAAGCATCCAGTCAGATGTCTTGTCAGGTCTTGTTCTGAGCTGTACGGACAGCTGTGCCCCACCTGGATCCATTATGGTGGATTAGGGCTTGAAAGAATGTGAGGGCAGGCAGAGGATTCTGACCATAGGATTCCTAGGCATCCATCTTTGAATGATTGATTCCAAGAACAGTAGTTAGCATCTTCTTCCTGCAGTGTTCTCTGAGCCTCATCAGCTCACCATTGGTCTCAGGTGGGTCATCTCCTTTTGCATTCTCTCAGTCCCTGCAGCCATTTTCCTGGCCTAGAGGTTTCTGTCTGTGTTGTGTCCCCGTTGTCTGTCACGTCCTGTCCTGTGTCACGGGTGTCAGCACACATTTGTGCCGGGGCTGCTCTGCCCTGCCGCATAGCCTGGTGCGATAGGAGAGGGCCCGGGGACTTGGAATGTGTAATGTGGGGTGTAGTTGGACTCTAGATGGGATTTGTCGATGGACACAGGACATCTGGAGCTCTTAAGTTGTCCTGCAACAGTGTGACTCTTGTCCTAACGTTTTTTTCAGATTCAGATGAATTAAATCTGGGCCAGAGGGCCCCATCCCGGGTGAGGGGATTCCCCCGAGCAGGTGAGGCCCCATTTTTGTGTGGAGCAGAAGTGTACATGGTGACTCTGTTAGAGCTCTGTTCTTTGTCTTTCTTTTTAGGAAGTGAATCTGGATAGCAGCAGTCAAGGTGGGCCGTGGAGAGAAGTGGTTGTTATTGCTCAGCTCTCAAGAACAACACCTTTTTCAGCAGCTTGATCATGTCACAAGAGGGATCTGCCCAGTGTCAAGGATGATGTTTGAGATTGAGGCTTCAGGTGAGTTGAGGATTGTGAGTGGGAGAGGGAGGGTGAGCAGGTATCCAGTTAGGAGTTCTTGGGAGGGGGTTTGCAGGCAGCAGGGTGAGAAAGGGTGTTTATTTGTTTATTTGAGGCCCCCCCCCCACAAGGCTTCTAGCAGAGGCACTCCCATGTCTTAGAGCACACAGAGTCATCCACTGCACTCACAGGAATGCCATTTAACTTTGCCTTTTTCTAACCCAGGTGCCACTCCCAATAAAAGCTGCAGCCATGGAATCAGGATGAGGCTGGATTCTGAAGGAGCCAGGCACAGTCAGGAGAGGGCAAGTAGCTGACTGGCTGGGATTTGGCCCGCATAACTCTGGACTCATTCTTTGGTTTTGGTTTTCTTTATTGTAGCTGACCGAGAGGCTCACAGGCGATCACGAGGCTCTCTGAAGCAGACTCATTTCAGGTGCAACGTGGATTCCCATCACCGATCATCCAAAAGATAAGTTGGCGCCCATGGGCTGGAGATGGGACCATTGGAGAGTAGTGGGTTGGCAGTTTTTGGGGCAGATTTAAAAATTAGCTGAGGGAAAAGAGATCTTTCCTAAGGACCTCTTAGGACAGCTAAAGGATGACACTCTACTTTTGATGGCAGCTTTCAGGCGGGCATTGCAGAGCAGCTCTGGTTTGTGTCGTGTTGTCCGGTGTGCAGTTTTACCTAGTGTGTCTTTGGGGTCCCTTTTGCCTTCCCACCTCTAAGCCCTCACCACAAGCATCCTGTGTCGTGTTTAATCTTCCCCCCATTTTTCACGTTCTCTGTCACGGGTGTCTCCACACCTTGGTGCCAGAGCTGTTCTGCTGTGCTGCGTAGCCTGCTGCAATAGGCCAACCCTGGGGAGTTGAAATTTGTAATTTGGGTGTATTTGGGCTCTAGATGCTATTCCTAGATGGACCTAAGGTGTTTGCAGCTTGTGAGTTATCCTGGTGGTGTTTGACACATGTTTTAACTTTCTTTCAGGTGCAGATGCATTGCATCCATGGCAGAGGGTCAGAGTTAGCAGGTGCCGGGCCTTCCTAGGAGCACGGTAAGTAGCAGACTGGTGGGGTTTTGGCCGATGGGGTGCCAAGATCAGGCACTGATGTTTGGTTCTCTTTACTCTAGCTGTCTGAGAGACACCAGCCCGGTGACAGCAGGACCTTCCCAGCTGACGAGGTGGCCTTTCTTTGCACCTGACACGGACCGGCATCCCCACATGTCTGAGAGATAAGTAGAGGGCTATGACCCACAGAGGGGATGAAGGCAGGGTGCTGGTTTGGGAATTACTGGGAGGGGTTTTTGAGTCCAATTTGGCGGTGGGGGGGTGCCCATGAAGTGGCCCCTTAGACCCCATGAAAGCCAAGTCTCACTTTTGATCTCAGTGCTGAGGTGTTCAGGGCAGAGCAGTCCCGGTGTGTCTGGTGTCACTTGTCTGCTGTGCATTATGTGTTGTTTGTGTATCTCCTGTCTTTTACCTTAGCACTTTGAGGGGCCTGTCAGAAACCTTGGCATCATTGTTAGCATCTGTGATCTCTGCATTCCTTGGCCTGGCACGCAGGCCAGAGATGCAATTCTGATACCTGTCTGAGCTCCCCAGTCAAAAGTTCTCTCTTTGGAAGCATCCAGTCAGATGTCTTGTCAGGTCTTGTTCTGAGCTGTACGGACAGCTGTGCCCCACCTGGATCCATTATGGTGGATTAGGGCTTGAAAGAATGTGAGGGCAGGCAGAGGCTTCTGACCATAGGATTCCTCGGCATCCATCTTTACTGTTCTTGGAATCAATCATTCAGTTAGCATCTTCTTCCTGCAGTGTTCTCTGAGCCTCATCAGCTCACCGTCAGTTTGAACTCAGTCATCTCCTTTTGCATGCTCTCAGTCCTTGCAGCCATTTTCCTTGCCAAGGGATTTCTGTTCCTGTTGTGTCCCCGTTGTGTGTCCTGTCCTGTCTGTCCTGTGTCACGGGTGTCAGCACACATTTGTGCCGGGGCTGCTCTGCCCTGCCGCATGGCCAGCTGTGATAGGAGAGGGCCCGGGGACTTGGAATGTGTAATGTGGGGTGTAGTTGGACTCCAGATGGGATTTGTAGATGGACACAGGACATCTGGAGCTCTTAAGTTGTCCTGCAACAGTGTGACTCCTGTCCTAACGTTTTTTTCAGATTCAGTTCAATGAAATCTGGGCCAGAGGGCCCCATCCCGTGTGAGGGGATTCACACGAGCAGGTTAGTTACTGCTTTCCTCTGTAGAGGGAGTATAATTGATACGTGTCACCGTAGTGTTCTTTGTCTCTCTTTTTAGGAATTCAAGGGTGAGAGCTGTAGTCAAGGCTGAGTGGGCAAGGTGAGCATTGAGTAGCATACTGAAGCAGTTTTTATTGCTGTAGTCTCAGTTTCTGATGCTGGTCTAAGTATGTCCACTTGTTTTTTTTTTTGTTTTAGGTGGCCCCTTTGCAATCTATCTTGGCCGAGCACACCCATGCCAGGTGGGTGCAAGCTTAAGGTACTGCTGTGGCATCCTTGTCAGGGTAGGGATGTTGTGTTTTCACAGTATCTCAGCATGCTTTTCTCCTCTGTTTCTTTCCAGGTTGTCTCCCTGCCCTAGGCATGCCAAGGAACACAGGAGGGCAGGTGAGTTGGGGTTTAGGCAGGCCGACTCTTAGGCGAGTGTTACGCAGCAGCATGCTAAGCCTGCGCCTTTTGTTTTTGCAGGTATCTTCTGCGCCCCTTCCGGATTCAAAGGGAGACTTGAGGTGAGCTGGGGTGGTGGTGCATAGCACTCCCGGGGATTACCGGTTTTGAGGACAATAGTCACTTTTTCTGTTTTGTCTTAGGTACTCTGAGGAGGCTCTTAGCCAAAGCTCGGAAACGGCAGCGCCAAAGCACACACATCGAGAAAGCCTCCACATCCACGTCCAACCGAGGATGGATTTTGTCCCCTCCTCATGCGAAAGCTAAGTGTCGGGGCCAGTGGTCGGGCAAGGGGAAAAACCTTTAGTATCACAGGGGGCTGTTTCATGTTAGCTTAGCGGAGAGGTCTGTAGCGGGATGGGTCCTCTGGAAGTAAAGGGTGAGGCTTTCTCTTCAGCTTCATCAGAGCCTTTGCCGGGCAGGGCAGTTCCGACCCCTCTCCACAGCGTCACGAACTTTGCGTCGTCAGCCTTCCTCGACTCGGCATCGTCACGGATCTTTCTCCCCAGGAGCTCGCCTTCGGGTCTGCAGCTATAGCTACGATCACTCGGCCGTCCACTTCCTTTTCTAGGCTCGCTGAGCCTCTCGAGCATCTTCTCAACTGCTTTGGCACTGAGTGCTTTTAATGAGTTACATTTCATTAACACACGCTATTGTCATAGGGCTTCCTTTCCTTTGGAGTCATCAGCCTCTGGTTCATCTTGCGCTAGGAATCTCAGGTCCCTAAGTGGAAAGTTGCCACTTGTCTCTGTGTTAGGTCATCCATGTCTGTTACATCGTCTGTGTCTGTGTTACATAGCGTGCGTCCATCTTCTTCCACGTCACAGGCCTTTGTTACATCTCGACCCTTTGTGGGCACCACTCCGTGCCACGTCGCTCTTATTTTACTCACGTTCCTTTCCGGATATTCCTTATTCCGGCATTTTTACCTTTTTACTCTTTGAGCCAGGAAGGGTTACAGAAGATGTTATCCATGTTCCTTCTCACTACCAGCTTTGGTAGTGCCTTTTTTCCATGCCATTCTCTTGGACTTCTAGTGGGAGCATCTTAATCCTTCCTCAGGTGACTTCAGTAGTTCTATCGGTTCCATCTTCTCAAAGGATATAGGTCTCAAAAATTAATCTTGCAGATAGCTATCCTAAGTCCTGCTTTATGTTGTATGTACCTGTGTTGGCTTCTATTTTATGTACCAATATTGTGTGTACCTATGCTGGCTTCTACTCTACGTACTTATATTGTGTGTACCTGTGTTGGCTTATGCTGTATGTACTTACATAGTATGTACCTGTGTTGGTGTATATTGTATGTACCTGTGTTGGCTTATGCTGTCTGTACTTAGATTGCATGTAGCTATGCTGGCTTATACCGTATGTACCAATATTGTGTGTACGTATGCTGGCTTATACTCTATGTACTTATATTGTGTGTACCTGTGTTGGCTTATGCTGTATGTACTTACATAGTATGTACCTGTGTTGGTGTATATTGTATGTACCTGTGTTGGCTTATGCTGTCTGTACTTAGATTGCATGTAGCTATGCTGGCTTATACTGTATGTACCAATATTGTGTGTACGTATGCTGGCTTATACTCTATGTACTTATATTGTGTGTTCCTGTGTTGGCTTATGCTGTATGTACTTACATAGTATGTACCTCTGTTGGTGTATATTGTATGTACCTGTGATGGCTTATGCTGTGTGTACTTTCATTGTATGTACCTGTGTTGGCTTATGCTGTCTGTACTTAGATTGCATGTACCTATGCTGGCTTATACTGTATGTACTTATACTGTGTGCGTCGCCTTTACATTCTGTGTACTTACCCTATGTGTACACTTGCAATGTATGCGTCAGCTTATATTGTGTGTATTTATATTGTACCAATTATGATCGGAGCTGCCTTGCCCTGGCACGTAGTCACAGTTAGGTAGAACAGTTATAAAAGCTTTACCGTTCATCTGTGTCTTGTGGGATTTTGGGTAGGAAATTTATAGGTCCAGAGTGGGGACAAGTCCTAGCTGTCAGATACCCGCTCATTGATCCCTTCCTGTCGTCTCACAGGTCCCCGAGGCTACCGATTTCCCTGGAATCTACCATTTGAAGTCAAGGAGCAGCAGCGAGAAGATGCGTCAAAGCACGTTCCTCAGAGTCGTGAGTAAGGGCCGCAGCGAGCGTGTAAGTCGGAAGAGGGTGCGGGCGTGTGTGGGAGCAAGCGAGCGTGTCTGTCTGCCTCCCCTCGTTCCTGCGTGTGTGAGCGCATGCTGACTGGATTTACCCTTGTGTGTATGGCTTTTGGTTTTGCAGGTTTTTCAACTCATTTTTAAATTTAGAATAAAAAATCCCCAGCCGGGGGGTTTTTTTTTTTTTCCCCCCGGCTGGGTTTTTTTTCCCTCGGTCCCGGTCGGTCCGCGAGGCGACGTTCATCGCCAAAGTTTGGGCGCGGACCCTCCAGGGACCGGGGTTTTCGTCAGGCAGGAGGATTTTTTGCAGGCTCCCGGGAACCGCGTTCCCGAGGAGCGGTGTGCATGCTTGCAGAGGGTTAGCTGAGCGGTTGATGTGTGAATCAGTGTGGGTTTGTCTGTCAGCTGAAGGATGTGTGTGTGTTGAAGGGCTGTAGGGTTGTAACCTTGTATGGCTTTTGGTTTTGCAGGTTTTTCAACTCATTTTTAAATTTAGAATAAAAAATCCCCAGCCGGGGGGTTTTTTTTTTTTTCCCCCCGGCTGGGTTTTTTTTCCCTCGGTCCCGGTCGGTCCGCGAGGCGACGTTCATCGCCAAAGTTTGGGCGCGGACCCTCCAGGGACCGGGGTTTTCGTCAGGCAGGAGGATTTTTTGCAGGCTCCCGGGAACCGCGTTCCCGAGGAGCGGTGTGAATGCTTGCAGAGGGTTAGCTGAGCGGTTGATGTGTGAATCAGTGTGGGTTTGTCTGTCAGCTGAAGGATGTGTGTGTGTTGAAGGGCTGTAGGGTTGTAACCTTGTATGGCTTTTGGTTTTGCAGGTTTTTCAACTTATTTTTAAATTTAGAATAAAAAATCCCCAGCCGGGGGGTTTTTTTTTTTTCCCCCCGGCTGGGTTTTTTTTCCCTCGGTCCCGGTCGGTCCGCGAGGCGACGTTCATCGCCAAAGTTTGGGCGCGGACCCTCCAGGGACCGGGGTTTTCGTCAGGCAGGAGGATTTTTTGCAGGCTCCCGGGAACCGCGTTCCCGAGGAGCGGTGTGCATGCTTGCAGAGGGTTAGCTGAGCGGTTGATGTGTGAATCAGTGTGGGTTTGTCTGTCAGCTGAAGGATGTGTGTGTGTTGAAGGGCTGTAGGGTTGTAACCTTGTATGGCTTTTGGTTTTGCAGGTTTTTCAACTCATTTTTAAATTTAGAATAAAAAATCCCCAGCCGGGGGGTTTTTTTTTTTTTCCCCCCGGCTGGGTTTTTTTTCCCTCGGTCCCGGTCGGTCCGCGAGGCGACGTTCATCGCCAAAGTTTGGGCGCGGACCCTCCAGGGACCGGGGTTTTCGTCAGGCAGGAGGATTTTTTGCAGGCTCCCGGGAACCACGTTCCCAAGGACCACTGATTTCTGGGGTGTAATTTAGCAGTTGTGATGAGAGGGATGGTGAGGTTTTGTGCTATCTGAAGGGAGTGTGTGTGGTAGATGAATGTAGTTTTCTCTGTGGTTTTGTTGTTTTGGGTTTCCTGTAATCATAAATTAACCTTTTTTTATTTTGATTATATGGTGTATTGCTGTGTATTGCTGTGTATTGCTGTGTATTGCTGTGTATTGCTGTGTATTGCTGTGTATTGCTGTGTATTGCTGTGTATTGCTGTGTATTGCTGTGTATTGCTGTGTATTGCTGTGTATTGCTGTGTATTGCTCTGTATTGCTCTGTATTGCTCTGTATTGCTCTGTATTGCAATTTGACTTGTACCAGTGTGTGTATGGCTTCTATTTGTATTTACATTTGTGTACACTGTTTAAATGTATTTTGGTGATGTATAAATAAAATCATTCACTCAATCCAGTAAAATCCCCCCTAATAAAGATATCCCCTGCCCTTCCCTACCCCCATTGTGGCTCCTGTGTTTTTTTTGGTGTGGTTTTGTATTTTCTTTCCACTGTATTTCTTCCTGTTGCTCTTCACTTTCCTTTTCTATCTCTAACGTAACTTCCATCTGTCTCTATCCCTTTGTTTCTGTTTCTCACTCCTTCTGACACTGTCTCTGCTTCTGTAACTATGTTTCCATCCCCTTCCTTCTATTATTTGTGTATTTTCATTTTTTGTTTGACTGTATTTATTTTGCCCTCTTTTGCTTATACTTTGTACCTTCTTTCTTTTTCCTCATAACTTTCACCCTTGCTCTTGTTGCTTCTGTTTCTCTGTTTTCTCCTTTTCCTTGGTTTGCCCTTTTTGCTCTTAGTATTTTCTTTTTTCCCTCTGCTCTGAGTTTTCACTTTAACTCTAATCCCCACCAATTTCTTTTTCCTGTAACTCTCATCCTTCATTTTCTCACCCTCCATTTCCTTTCTCTCTGTCTTGGTTTCTCTGTCTGTCTTCTTTTCTCTTTCTGTCTCTGTGTTCTCTTCTTTTCTGTCTTGTCTTCTTTCTATTCTCTGTCTCTTATTTTTCTCTCTAATTTTCTGTCTTCTCTTGCTTTTCTCTTCTCTCGCTTTTCAGTCTTACTGCTTTTTTCTTCTCTCGCTTTTCTCTCTTTTCTCTAATTTGTCTTTTCTCTCTTCTCTCTTTTCTCTCTTCTCTAACTTTTCTCTTTTCTCTCTTTTCTCCTTTCTCTAACTTCTCCTTTCTCTAACTTTTCTCTTTTCTCTAACTTTTCTCTTTTCTCTCTAATTTCTCTTTTCTCTCTAATTTCTCTTTTCTCTAACTTTTCTCTTTTCTCTCTAACTTCTCTTTTCTCTAACTTTTCTCTTTTCTCTCTAATTTCTCTTTTCTCTAACTTTTCTCTTTTCTCTAATTTCTCTTTTCTCTAATTTCTCTTTTCTCTAACTTTTCTCTTTTCTCTAATTTCTCTTTTCTCTAACTTTTCTCTTTTCTCTCTAACTTCTCTTTTCTCTAACTTTTCTCTTTTCTCTAATTTCTCTTTTCTCTAACTTTTCTCTTTTCTCTCTAATTTCTCTTTTCTCTCTAACTTTTCTCTTTTCTCTCTAATTTCTCTTTTCTCTCTAACTTCTCTTTTCTCTAACTTTTCTCTTTTCTCTCTAATTTCTCTTTTCTCTAACTTTTCTCTTTTCTCTAATTTCTCTTTTCTCTAACTTTTCTCTTTTCTCTCTAACTTCTCTTTTCTCTAACTTTTCTCTTTTCTCTAATTTCTCTTTTCTCTAACTTTTCTCTTTTCTCTCTAATTTCTCTTTTCTCTAATTTCTCTTTTCTCTCTAATTTCTCTAATTTCTCTAATTTCTCTCTTTTCCCTAACTTCTCTTTTCTCACTTCTCTCTAACTTCTCTCTAACTTCTCTTCTCTCTAACTTCTCTCTTTTCTCTTCTTTCTTTCTAACTTTGTTTTCCTTTCTAGCTTTAATTTAAAAAAGCAGCAGTAGAAACTTTCAGGCTCCCTGGGAGTAAAGGAAAAAAATAAAATTACAAAACAAACCATTTACTCCCCGGGAGCCTGAAATTTTCTACTGCTGCACCGGACATATAGTTTTTATTCTTTTTATTATATACAGTATATAGGCCCCTAACCCCGCCCCGAAGGGGCGGGGTTAGGGGCGGGGTTAGGGGCGGGGTTAGGGGCGGGGTTAGGGGCGGGGTTAGGGGCGGGGTTAGGGGCGGGGTTAGGGGCGGGGTTAGGGGCGGGGTTAGGGGCGGGGTTAGGGGCGGGGTTAGGGGCGGGGTTAGGGGCGGGGTTAGGGGCGGGGTTAGGGGCGGGGTTAGGGGCGGGGTTAGGGGCGGGGTTAGGGGCGGGGTTAGGGGCGGGGTTAGGGGCGGGGTTAGGGGCGGGGTTAGGGGCGGGGTTAGGGGCGGGGTTAGGGGCGGGGTTAGGGGCGGGGTTAGGGGCGGGGTTAGGGGCGGGGTTAGGGGCGGGGTTAGGGGCGGGGTTAGGGGCGGGGTTAGGGGCGGGGTTAGGGGCGGGGTTAGGGGCGGGGTTAGGGGCGGGGTTAGGGGCGGGGTTAGGGGCGGGGTTAGGGGCGGGGTTAGGGGCGGGGTTAGGGGCGGGGTTAGGGGCGGGGTTAGGGGCGGGGTTAGGGTTAGGGGTTGGGGTTAGGGGCGGGGTTAGGGTTAGGGGTTAGGGTTAGGGGTTAGGGTTAGGGGTTAGGGTTAGGGGTTAGGGTTAGGGGTTAGGGTTAGGGTTAGGGTTAGGGTTAGGGGTTAGGGTTAGGGGTTAGGGTTAGGGGTTAGGGTTAGGGTTAGGGTTAGGGGTTAGGGTTAGGGGTTAGGGTTAGGGGTTAGGGTTAGGGTTAGGGTTAGGGGTTAGGGTTAGGGGTTAGGGTTAGGGTTAGGGTTAGGGTTAGGGTTAGGGTTAGGGTTAGGGTTAGGGTTAGGGTTAGGGTTAGGGTTAGGGTTAGGGTTAGGGTTAGGGTTAGGGTTAGGGTTAGGGTTAGGGTTAGGGTTAGGGTTAGGGTTAGGGTTAGGGTTAGGGTTAGGGTTAGGGTTAGGGTTAGGGTTAGGGTTAGGGTTAGGGTTAGGGTTAGGGTTAGGGTTAGGGTTAGGGTTAGGGTTAGGGTTAGGGTTAGGGTTAGGGTTAGGGTTAGGGTTAGGGTTAGGGTTAGGGTTAGGGTTAGGGTTAGGGTTAGGGTTAGGGTTAGGGTTAGGGTTAGGGTTAGGGTTAGGGTTAGGGTTAGGGTTAGGGTTAGGGTTAGGGTTAGGGTTAGGGTTAGGGTTAGGGTTAGGGTTAGGGTTAGGGTTAGGGTTAGGGTTAGGGTTAGGGTTAGGGTTAGGGTTAGGGTTAGGGTTAGGGTTAGGGTTAGGGTTAGGGTTAGGGTTAGGGTTAGGGTTAGGGTTAGGGTTAGGGTTAGGGTTAGGGTTAGGGTTAGGGTTAGGGTTAGGGTTAGGGTTAGGGTTAGGGTTAGGGTTAGGGTTAGGGTTAGGGTTAGGGTTAGGGTTAGGGTTAGGGTTAGGGTTAGGGTTAGGGTTAGGGTTAGGGTTAGGGTTAGGGTTAGGGTTAGGGTTAGGGTTAGGGTTAGGGTTAGGGTTAGGGTTAGGGTTAGGGTTAGGGTTAGGGTTAGGGTTAGGGTTAGGGTTAGGGTTAGGGTTAGGGTTAGGGTTAGGGTTAGGGTTAGGGTTAGGGTTAGGGTTAGGGTTAGGGTTAGGGTTAGGGTTAGGGTTAGGGTTAGGGTTAGGGTTAGGGTTAGGGTTAGGGTTAGGGTTAGGGTTAGGGTTAGGGTTAGGGTTAGGGTTAGGGTTAGGGTTAGGGTTAGGGTTAGGGTTAGGGTTAGGGTTAGGGTTAGGGTTAGGGTTAGGGTTAGGGTTAGGGTTAGGGTTAGGGTTAGGGTTAGGGTTAGGGTTAGGGTTAGGGTTAGGGTTAGGGTTAGGGTTAGGGTTAGGGTTAGGGTTAGGGTTAGGGTTAGGGTTAGGGTTAGGGTTAGGGTTAGGGTTAGGGTTAGGGTTAGGGTTAGGGTTAGGGTTAGGGTTAGGGTTAGGGTTAGGGTTAGGGTTAGGGTTAGGGTTAGGGTTAGGGTTAGGGTTAGGGTTAGGGTTAGGGTTAGGGTTAGGGTTAGGGTTAGGGTTAGGGTTAGGGTTAGGGTTAGGGTTAGGGTTAGGGTTAGGGTTAGGGTTAGGGTTAGGGTTAGGGTTAGGGTTAGGGTTAGGGTTAGGGTTAGGGTTAGGGTTAGGGTTAGGGTTAGGGTTAGGGTTAGGGTTAGGGTTAGGGTTAGGGTTAGGGTTAGGGTTAGGGTTAGGGTTAGGGTTAGGGTTAGGGTTAGGGTTAGGGTTAGGGTTAGGGTTAGGGTTAGGGTTAGGGTTAGGGTTAGGGTTAGGGTTAGGGTTAGGGTTAGGGTTAGGGTTAGGGTTAGGGTTAGGGTTAGGGTTAGGGTTAGGGTTAGGGTTAGGGTTAGGGTTAGGGTTAGGGTTAGGGTTAGGGTTAGGGTTAGGGTTAGGGTTAGGGTTAGGGTTAGGGTTAGGGTTAGGGTTAGGGTTAGGGTTAGGGTTAGGGTTAGGGTTAGGGTTAGGGTTAGGGTTAGGGTTAGGGTTAGGGTTAGGGTTAGGGTTAGGGTTAGGGTTAGGGTTAGGGTTAGGGTTAGGGTTAGGGTTAGGGTTAGGGTTAGGGTTAGGGTTAGGGTTAGGGTTAGGGTTAGGGTTAGGGTTAGGGTTAGGGTTAGGGTTAGGGTTAGGGTTAGGGTTAGGGTTAGGGTTAGGGTTAGGGTTAGGGTTAGGGTTAGGGTTAGGGTTAGGGTTAGGGTTAGGGTTAGGGTTAGGGTTAGGGTTAGGGTTAGGGTTAGGGTTAGGGTTAGGGTTAGGGTTAGGGTTAGGGTTAGGGTTAGGGTTAGGGTTAGGGTTAGGGTTAGGGTTAGGGTTAGGGTTAGGGTTAGGGTTAGGGTTAGGGTTAGGGTTAGGGTTAGGGTTAGGGTTAGGGTTAGGGTTAGGGTTAGGGTTAGGGTTAGGGTTAGGGTTAGGGTTAGGGTTAGGGTTAGGGTTAGGGTTAGGGTTAGGGTTAGGGTTAGGGTTAGGGTTAGGGTTAGGGTTAGGGTTAGGGTTAGGGTTAGGGTTAGGGTTAGGGTTAGGGTTAGGGTTAGGGTTAGGGTTAGGGTTAGGGTTAGGGTTAGGGTTAGGGTTAGGGTTAGGGTTAGGGTTAGGGTTAGGGTTAGGGTTAGGGTTAGGGTTAGGGTTAGGGTTAGGGTTAGGGTTAGGGTTAGGGTTAGGGTTAGGGTTAGGGTTAGGGTTAGGGTTAGGGTTAGGGTTAGGGTTAGGGTTAGGGTTAGGGTTAGGGTTAGGGTTAGGGTTAGGGTTAGGGTTAGGGTTAGGGTTAGGGTTAGGGTTAGGGTTAGGGTTAGGGTTAGGGTTAGGGTTAGGGTTAGGGTTAGGGTTAGGGTTAGGGTTAGGGTTAGGGTTAGGGTTAGGGTTAGGGTTAGGGTTAGGGTTAGGGTTAGGGTTAGGGTTAGGGTTAGGGTTAGGGTTAGGGTTAGGGTTAGGGTTAGGGTTAGGGTTAGGGTTAGGGTTAGGGTTAGGGTTAGGGTTAGGGTTAGGGTTAGGGTTAGGGTTAGGGTTAGGGTTAGGGTTAGGGTTAGGGTTAGGGTTAGGGTTAGGGTTAGGGTTAGGGTTAGGGTTAGGGTTAGGGTTAGGGTTAGGGTTAGGGTTAGGGTTAGGGTTAGGGTTAGGGTTAGGGTTAGGGTTAGGGTTAGGGTTAGGGTTAGGGTTAGGGTTAGGGTTAGGGTTAGGGTTAGGGTTAGGGTTAGGGTTAGGGTTAGGGTTAGGGTTAGGGTTAGGGTTAGGGTTAGGGTTAGGGTTAGGGTTAGGGTTAGGGTTAGGGTTAGGGTTAGGGTTAGGGTTAGGGTTAGGGTTAGGGTTAGGGTTAGGGTTAGGGTTAGGGTTAGGGTTAGGGTTAGGGTTAGGGTTAGGGTTAGGGTTAGGGTTAGGGTTAGGGTTAGGGTTAGGGTTAGGGTTAGGGTTAGGGTTAGGGTTAGGGTTAGGGTTAGGGTTAGGGTTAGGGTTAGGGTTAGGGTTAGGGTTAGGGTTAGGGTTAGGGTTAGGGTTAGGGTTAGGGTTAGGGTTAGGGTTAGGGTTAGGGTTAGGGTTAGGGTTAGGGTTAGGGTTAGGGTTAGGGTTAGGGTTAGGGTTAGGGTTAGGGTTAGGGTTAGGGTTAGGGTTAGGGTTAGGGTTAGGGTTAGGGTTAGGGTTAGGGTTAGGGTTAGGGTTAGGGTTAGGGTTAGGGTTAGGGTTAGGGTTAGGGTTAGGGTTAGGGTTAGGGTTAGGGTTAGGGTTAGGGTTAGGGTTAGGGTTAGGGTTAGGGTTAGGGTTAGGGTTAGGGTTAGGGTTAGGGTTAGGGTTAGGGTTAGGGTTAGGGTTAGGGTTAGGGTTAGGGTTAGGGTTAGGGTTAGGGTTAGGGTTAGGGTTAGGGTTAGGGTTAGGGTTAGGGTTAGGGTTAGGGTTAGGGTTAGGGTTAGGGTTAGGGTTAGGGTTAGGGTTAGGGTTAGGGTTAGGGTTAGGGTTAGGGTTAGGGTTAGGGTTAGGGTTAGGGTTAGGGTTAGGGTTAGGGTTAGGGTTAGGGTTAGGGTTAGGGTTAGGGTTAGGGTTAGGGTTAGGGTTAGGGTTAGGGTTAGGGTTAGGGTTAGGGTTAGGGTTAGGGTTAGGGTTAGGGTTAGGGTTAGGGTTAGGGTTAGGGTTAGGGTTAGGGTTAGGGTTAGGGTTAGGGTTAGGGTTAGGGTTAGGGTTAGGGTTAGGGTTAGGGTTAGGGTTAGGGTTAGGGTTAGGGTTAGGGTTAGGGTTAGGGTTAGGGTTAGGGTTAGGGTTAGGGTTAGGGTTAGGGTTAGGGTTAGGGTTAGGGTTAGGGTTAGGGTTAGGGTTAGGGTTAGGGTTAGGGTTAGGGTTAGGGTTAGGGTTAGGGTTAGGGTTAGGGTTAGGGTTAGGGTTAGGGTTAGGGTTAGGGTTAGGGTTAGGGTTAGGGTTAGGGTTAGGGTTAGGGTTAGGGTTAGGGTTAGGGTTAGGGTTAGGGTTAGGGTTAGGGTTAGGGTTAGGGTTAGGGTTAGGGTTAGGGTTAGGGTTAGGGTTAGGGTTAGGGTTAGGGTTAGGGTTAGGGTTAGGGTTAGGGTTAGGGTTAGGGTTAGGGTTAGGGTTAGGGTTAGGGTTAGGGTTAGGGTTAGGGTTAGGGTTAGGGTTAGGGTTAGGGTTAGGGTTAGGGTTAGGGTTAGGGTTAGGGTTAGGGTTAGGGTTAGGGTTAGGGTTAGGGTTAGGGTTAGGGTTAGGGTTAGGGTTAGGGT
>NW_027428342.1:10000-12500 GCF_047830755.1 Zonotrichia albicollis
TCATCCACATTCATTCCTTGCTGCACTGGTTAGGGGTTGGGTTTAGGGTTAGGGTTAGGGTTAGGGTTAGGGTTAGGGTTAGGTTAGGGTTAGGGTTAGGGTTAGGTTAGGGATAGGGTTAGGGTTAGGGTTAGGGTTAGGTTAGGGTTAGGGTTAGGGTTAGGTTAGGGTTAGGGTTAGGGTTAGGGTTAGGGTTAGGGTTAGGGTTACGGTTAGGGTTACGGTTAGGGTTAGGGTAAGCTCTGCAAAACAGAGGCTAACACAGACTTTGTCCTATTAGAATTCAGATGAAAATGGGCTTCAACTTGGCATAATTCTTGGCACAATTTCCATGGAATTCCACCCCTTTTATCCCCAATTTCCATGGAATTCCACCCTTTTATCCACAATTTCCATGGAATTCCACCCCTTTTATCCCCAATTTCCATGGAATTCCACCCCTTTTATCCACAATTTCCATGGAATTCCACCCTTTCATCCACATTCATTCCTTGCTGCACTGGTTAGGGGTTGGGTTTAGGGTTAGGGTTAGGGTTAGTGTTAGGGTTAGGGTTAGGTTAGGGTTAGGGTTAGGGTTAGGTTAGGGATAGGGTTAGGGTTTGGGTTAGGGTTAGGTTAGGGTTAGGGTTAGGGTTAGGTTAGGGTTAGGGTTAGGGTTAGGGTTAGGGTTAGGGTTAGGGTTAGGGTTAGGGTTACGGTTAGGGTTAGGGTTAGGGTAAGCTCTGCAAAACAGAGGCTAACACAGACTTTGTCCTATTAGAATTCAGATGAAAATGGGCTTCAACTTGGCATAATTCTTGGCACAATTTCCATGGAATTCCACCCCTTTTATCCCCAATTTCCATGGAATTCCACCCTTTTATCCACAATTTCCATGGAATTCCACCCCTTTTATCCCCAATTTCCATGGAATTCCACCCCTTTTATCCACAATTTCCATGGAATTCCACCCTTTCATCCACATTCATTCCTTGCTGCACTGGTTAGGGGTTGGGTTTAGGGTTAGGGTTAGGGTTAGGGTTAGGGTTAGGGTTAGGTTAGGGTTAGGGTTAGGGTTAGGTTAGGGATAGGGTTAGGGTTAGGGTTAGGGTTAGGTTAGGGTTAGGGTTAGGGTTAGGTTAGGGATAGGGTTAGGGTTAGGGTTAGGGTTAGGGTTAGGGTTAGGGTTAGGGTTAGGTTAGGGTTAGGGTTAGGGTTAGGTTAGGGATAGGGATAGGGTTAGGGTTAGGGTTAGGGTTAGGTTAGGGTTAGGGTTAGGGTTAGGGTTAGGGTTAGGGTTAGGGTTAGGGTTAGGGTTAGGGTTAGGGTTAGGGTAAGCTCTGCAAAACAGAGGCTAACACAGACTTTGTCCTATTAGAATTCAGATGAAAATGGGCTTCAACTTGGCATAATTCTTGGCACAATTTCCATGGAATTCCACCCCTTTTATCCCCAATTTCCATGGAATTCAACCCTTTTATCCACAATTTCCATGGAATTCCACCCCTTTTATCCCCAATTTCCATGGAATTCCACCCCTTTTATCCACAATTTCCATGGAATTCCACCCTTTCATCCACATTCATTCCTTGCTGCACTGGTTAGGGGTTGGGTTTAGGGTTAGGGTTAGGGTTAGGGTTAGGGTTAGGGTTAGGGTTAGGGTTAGGTTAGGGTTAGGGTTAGGGTTAGGTTAGGGTTAGGGTTAGGGTTAGGGTTAGGGTTAGGGTTAGGGTAAGCTCTGCAAAACAGAGTCTAACACAGACTTTGTCCTATTAGAATTCAGATGAAAATGGGCTTCAACTTGGCATAATTCTTGGCACAATTTCCATGGAATTCCACCCCTTTTATCCCCAATTTCCATGGAATTCCACCCTTTTATCCACAATTTCCATGGAATTCCACCCCTTTTATCCCCAATTTCCATGGAATTCCACCCCTTTTATCCACAATTTCCATGGAATTCCACCCTTTCATCCACATTCATTCCTTGCTGCACTGGTTAGGGGTTGGGTTTAGGGTTAGGGTTAGGGTTAGGGTTAGGGTTAGGGTTAGGGTTAGGGTTAGGGTTAGGGTTAGGTTAGGGATAGGGTTAGGGTTAGGGTTAGGGTTAGGGTTGGGGTTAGGGTTAGGTTAGGGTTAGGGTTAGGGTTAGGGTTAGGGTTAGGGTTAGGGTTAGGGTTAGGGTTAGGGTTAGGGTTAGGGTAAGCTCTGCAAAACAGAGGCTAACACAGACTTTGTCCTATTAGAATTCAGATGAAAATGGGCTTCAACTTGGCATAATTCTTGGCACAATTTCCATGGAATTCCACCCCTTTTATCCCCAATTTCCATGGAATTCCACCCTTTTATCCACAATTTCCATGGAATTCCACCCCTTTTATCCCCAATTTCCATGGAATTCCACCCCTTTTATCCACAATTTCCATGGAATTCCACCCTTTCATCCACATTCATTCCTTGCTGCACTGGTTAGGGGTTGGGTTTAGGGTTAGGGTTAGGGTTAGGGTTAGGGTTAGGGTTA
>NW_027428342.1:17500-20000 GCF_047830755.1 Zonotrichia albicollis
GGTTAGGGATAGGGTTAGGGTTAGGGTTAGGGTTAGGGTTAGGTTAGGGTTAGGGTTAGGGTTAGGTTAGGGATAGGGTTAGGGTTAGGGTTAGGGTTAGGGTTAGGGTTAGGGTTAGGGTTAGGGTTAGGGTAAGCTCTGCAAAACAGAGGCTAACACAGACTTTGTCCTATTAGAATTCAGATGAAAATGGGCTTCAACTTGGCATAATTCTTGGCACAATTTCCATGGAATTCCACCCCTTTTATCCCCAATTTCCATGGAATTCCACCCCTTTTATCCACAATTTCCATGGAATTCCACCCTTTCATCCACATTCATTCCTTGCTGCACTGGTTAGGGGTTGGGTTTAGGGTTAGGGTTAGGGTTAGGGTTAGGGTTAGGGTTAGGGTTAGGGTTAGGGTTAGGGTTAGGGTTAGGTTAGGGTTAGGGTTAGGGTTAGGTTGGGGATAGGGTTAGGGTTAGGGTTAGGGTTAGGTTTAGGGTAAGCTCTGCAAAACAGAGTCTAACACAGACTTTGTCCTATTAGAATTCAGATGAAAATGGGCTTCAACTTGGCATAATTCTTGGCACAATTTCCATGGAATTCCACCCCTTTTATCCCCAATTTCCATGGAATTCCACCCTTTTATCCACAATTTCCATGGAATTCCACCCCTTTTATCCCCAATTTCCATGGAATTCCACCCCTTTTATCCACAATTTCCATGGAATTCCACCCTTTCATCCACATTCATTCCTTGCTGCACTGGTTAGGGGTTGGGTTTAGGGTTAGGGTTAGGGTTAGGGTTAGGGTTAGGGTTAGGGTTAGGGTTAGGGTTAGGTTAGGGTTAGGGTTAGGTTAGGGATAGGGTTAGGGTTAGGGTTAGGGTTAGGTTAGGGTTAGGGTTAGGGTTAGGTTAGGGATAGGGTTAGGGTTAGGGTTAGGGTTAGGGTTAGGGTTAGGGTAAGCTCTGCAAAACAGAGGCTAACACAGACTTTGTCCTATTAGAATTCAGATGAAAATGGGCTTCAACTTGGCATAATTCTTGGCACAATTTCCATGGAATTCCACCCCTTTTATCCCCAATTTCCATGGAATTCCACCCTTTTATCCACAATTTCCATGGAATTCCACCCCTTTTATCCACAATTTCCATGGAATTCCACCCTTTCATCCACATTCATTCCTTGCTGCACTGGTTAGGGGTTGGGTTTAGGGTTAGGGTTAGGGTTAGGGTTAGGGTTAGGGTTAGGGTTAGGTTAGGGTTAGGGTTAGGGTTAGGTTAGGGATAGGGTTAGGGTTAGGGTTAGGGTTAGGTTAGGGTTAGGGTTAGGGTTAGGTTAGGGTTAGGGTTAGGGTTAGGGTTAGGGTTAGGGTTAGGGTTACGGTTAGGGTTACGGTTAGGGTTAGGGTAAGCTCTGCAAAACAGAGGCTAACACAGACTTTGTCCTATTAGAATTCAGATGAAAATGGGCTTCAACTTGGCATAATTCTTGGCACAATTTCCATGGAATTCCACCCCTTTTATCCCCAATTTCCATGGAATTCCACCCTTTTATCCACAATTTCCATGGAATTCCACCCCTTTTATCCCAATTTCCATGGAATTCCACCCCTTTTATCCACAATTTCCATGGAATTCCACCCTTTCATCCACATTCATTCCTTGCTGCACTGGTTAGGGGTTGGGTTTAGGGTTAGGGTTAGGGTTAGTGTTAGGCTTAGGGTTAGGTTAGGGTTAGGGTTAGGTTAGGGATAGGGTTAGGGTTTGGGTTAGGGTTAGGTTAGGGTTAGGGTTAGGGTTAGGTTAGGGTTAGGGTTAGGGTTAGGGTTAGGGTTAGGGTTAGGGTTAGGGTTAGGGTTAGGGTTACGGTTAGGGTTAGGGTAAGCTCTGCAAAACAGAGGCTAACACAGACTTTGTCCTATTAGAATTCAGATGAAAATGGGCTTCAACTTGGCATAATTCTTGGCACAATTTCCATGGAATTCCACCCCTTTTATCCCCAATTTCCATGGAATTCCACCTTTTATCCACAATTTCCATGGAATTCCACCCCTTTTATCCCAATTTCCATGGAATTCCACCCCTTTTATCCACAATTTCCATGGAATTCCACCCTTTCATCCACATTCATTCCTTGCTGCACTGGTTAGGGGTTGGGTTTAGGGTTAGGGTTAGGGTTAGGGTTAGGGTTAGGGTTAGGGTTACGGTTAGGGTTACGGTTAGGGTTAGGGTAAGCTCTGCAAAACAGAGGCTAACACAGACTTTGTCCTATTAGAATTCAGATTAAAATGGGCTTCAACTTGGCATAATTCTTGGCACAATTTCCATGGAATTCCACCCCTTTTATCCCCAATTTCCATGGAATTATTCCACCCTTTTATCCACAATTTCCATGGAATTCCACCCCTTTTATCCCCAATTTCCATGGAATTCCACCCCTTTTATCCACAATTTCCATGGAATTCCACCCTTTCATCCACATTCATTCCTTGCTGCACTGGTTAGGGGTTGGG
>NW_027428342.1:27500-30000 GCF_047830755.1 Zonotrichia albicollis
TTTTATCCACAATTTCCATGGAATTCCACCCCTTTTATCCCCAATTTCCATGGAATTCCACCCCTTTTATCCACAATTTCCATGGAATTCCACCCTTTCATCCACATTCATTCCTTGCTGCACTGGTTAGGGTTGGGTTTAGGGTTAGGGTTAGGGTTAGGGTTAGGGTTAGGGTTAGGTTAGGGTTAGGGTTAGGGTTAGGTTAGGGATAGGGTTAGGGTAGGGTTAGGGTTAGGTTAGGTTAGGGTTAGGGTTAGGTTTGGTTAGGGTTAGGGTTAGGGTTAGGTTAGGGTTAGGGTTAGGGTTACGGTTAGGGTTAGGGTAAGCTCTGCAAAACAGAGGCTAACACAGACTTTGTCCTATTAGAATTCAGATCGAAAATGGGCTTCAACTTGGCATAATTCTTGGCACAATTTCCATGGAATTCCACCCCTTTTATCCCCAATTTCCATGGAATTCCACCCTTTTATCCACAATTTCCATGGAATTCCACCCCTTTTATCCCCAATTTCCATGGAATTCCACCCCTTTTATCCACAATTTCCATGGAATTCCACCCTTTCATCCACATTCATTCCTTGCTGCACTGGTTAGGGGTTGGGTTTAGGGTTAGGGTTAGGGTTAGGGTTAGGGTTAGGGTTAGGGTTAGGGTTAGGGTTAGGTTAGGGTTAGGGTTAGGGTTAGGTTAGGGATAGGGTTAGGGTTAGGGTTAGGGTTAGGGTTAGGGTTAGGGTTAGGGTTAGGGTTAGGGTTAGGGTTAGGGTAAGCTCTGCAAAACAGAGGCTAACACAGACTTTGTCCTATTAGAATTCAGATGAAAATGGGCTTCAACTTGGCATAATTCTTGGCACAATTTCCATGGAATTCCACCCCTTTTATCCCCAATTTCCATGAATTCCACCCTTTTATCCACAATTTCCATGGAATTCCACCCCTTTTATCCCCAATTTCCATGGAATTCCACCCCTTTTATCCACAATTTCCATGGAATTCCACCCTTTCATCCACATTCATTCCTTGCTGCACTGGTTAGGGGTTGGGTTTAGGGTTAGGGTTAGGGTTAGGGTTAGGGTTAGGGTTAGGGTTAGGGTTAGGGTTAGGGTTAGGGTTAGGGTTAGGTTAGGGATAGGGTTAGGGTTAGGGTTAGGGTTAGGGTTAGGTTAGGGTTAGGGTTAGGGTTAGGTTAGGGATAGGGTTAGGGTTAGGGGTTAGGGTTAGGGTTAGGGTTAGGGTTAGGGTTAGGGTAAGCTCTGCAAAACAGAGGCTAACACAGACTTTGTCCTATTAGAATTCAGATGAAAATGGGGCTTCAACTTGGCATAATTCTTGGCACAATTTCCATGGAATTCCACCCCTTTTATCCCCAATTTCCATGGAATTCCACCCCTTTTATCCACAATTTCCATGGAATTCCACCCTTTCATCCACATTCATTCCTTGCTGCACTGGTTAGGGGTTGGGTTTAGGGTTAGGGTTAGGGTTAGGGTTAGGGTTAGGGTTAGGGTTAGGGTTAGGTTAGGGTTAGGGTTAGGGTTAGGTTAGGGATAGGGTTAGGGTTAGGGTTAGGGTTAGGGTTAGGGTAAGCTCTGCAAAACAGAGTCTAACACAGACTTTGTCCTATTAGAATTCAGATGAAAATGGGCTTCAACTTGGCATAATTCTTGGCACAATTTCCATGGAATTCCACCCCTTTTATCCCCAATTTCCATGGAATTCCACCCTTTTATCCACAATTTCCATGGAATTCCACCCCTTTTATCCCCAATTTCCATGGAATTCCACCCCTTTTATCCACAATTTCCATGGAATTCCACCCTTTCATCCACATTCATTCCTTGCTGCACTGGTTAGGGGTTGGGTTTAGGGTTAGGGTTAGGGTTAGGGTTAGGGTTAGGGTTAGGGTTAGGTTAGGGTTAGGGTTAGGGTTAGGTTAGGGATAGGGTTAGGGGTTAGGGTTAGGGTTAGGTTAGGGTTAGGGTTAGGGTTAGGGTTAGGGTTAGGGTTAGGGTTGAGGTTAGGGTTAGGGTAAGCTCTGCAAAACAGAGGCTAACACAGACTTTGTCCTATTAGAATTCAGATGAAAATGGGCTTCAACTTGGCATAATTCTTGGCACAATTTCCATGGAATTCCACCCCTTTTATCCCCAATTTCCATGGAATTCAACCCTTTTATCCACAATTTCCATGGAATTCCACCCCTTTTATCCCCAATTTCCATGGAATTCCACCCCTTTTATCCACAATTTCCATGGAATTCCACCCTTTCATCCACATTCATTCCTTGCTGCACTGGTTAGGGGTTGGGTTTAGGGTTAGGGTTAGGGTTAGGGTTAGGGTTAGGGTTAGGGTTAGGGTTAGGTTAGGGTTAGGGTTAGGGTTAGGTTAGGGATAGGGTTAGGGTTAGGGTTAGGGTTAGGTTTAGGGTAAGCTCTGCAAACAGAGTCTAACACAGACTTTGGTCCTATTAGAATTAAGAATTCAGATGAAAATGGGCTTCAAC
>NW_027428342.1:70000-72500 GCF_047830755.1 Zonotrichia albicollis
GAATTCCACCCCTTTTATCCCCAATTTCCATGGAATTCCACCCTTTTATCCACAATTTCCATGGAATTCCACCCCTTTTATCCCCAATTTCCATGGAATTCCACCCCTTTTATCCACAATTTCCATGGAATTCCACCCTTTCATCCACATTCATTCCTTGCTGCACTGGTTAGGGGTTGGGTTTAGGGTTAGGGTTAGGGTTAGGGTTAGGGTTAGGGTTAGGGTTAGGTTAGGGTTAGGGTTAGGGTTAGGTTAGGGATAGGGTTAGGGTTAGGGTTAGGGTTAGGTTAGGGTTAGGGTTAGGGTTAGGGTTAGGGTTAGGGTTAGGGTTAGGGTTAGGGTTAGGGTTAGGGTTAGGGTTAGGGTTAGGGTAAGCTCTGCAAAACAGAGGCTAACACAGACTTTGTCCTATTAGAATTCAGATGAAAATGGGCTTCAACTTGGCATAATTCTTGGCACAATTTCCATGGAATTCCACCCCTTTTATCCCCAATTTCCATGGAATTCAACCCTTTTATCCACAATTTCCATGGAATTCCACCCCTTTTATCCCCAATTTCCATGGAATTCCACCCCTTTTATCCACAATTTCCATGGAATTCCACCCTTTCATCCACATTCATTCCTTGCTGCACTGGTTAGGGGTTGGGTTTAGGGTTAGGGTTAGGGTTACGGTTAGGGTTAGGGTTAGGGTTAGGGTTAGGTTAGGGTTAGGGTTAGGGTTAGGTTAGGGATAGGGTTAGGGTTAGGGTTAGGGTTAGGTTTAGGGTAAGCTCTGCAAAACAGAGTCTAACACAGACTTTGTCCTATTAGAATTCAGATGAAAATGGGCTTCAACTTGGCATAATTCTTGGCACAATTTCCATGGAATTCCACCCCTTTTATCCCCAATTTCCATGGAATTCCACCCTTTTATCCACAATTTCCATGGAATTCCACCCCTTTTATCCACAATTTCCATGGAATTCCACCCTTTCATCCACATTCATTCCTTGCTGCACTGGTTAGGGGTTGGGTTTAGGGTTAGGGTTAGGGTTAGGGTTAGGGTTAGGGTTAGGTTAGGGTTAGGGTTAGGGTTAGGTTAGGGATAGGGTTAGGGTTAGGGTTAGGGTTAGGTTAGGGTTAGGGTTAGGGTTAGGTTAGGGTTAGGGTTAGGGTTAGGGTTAGGGTTAGGGTTAGGGTTAGGGTTACGGTTAGGGTTACGGTTAGGGTTAGGGTAAGCTCTGCAAAACAGAGGCTAACACAGACTTTGTCCTATTAGAATTCAGATGAAAATGGGCTTCAACTTGGCATAATTCTTGGCACAATTTCCATGGAATTCCACCCCTTTTATCCCCAATTTCCATGGAATTCCACCCTTTTATCCACAATTTCCATGGAATTCCACCCCTTTTATCCCCAATTTCCATGGAATTCCACCCCTTTTATCCACAATTTCCATGGAATTCCACCCTTTCATCCACATTCATTCCTTGCTGCACTGGTTAGGGGTTGGGTTTAGGGTTAGGGTTAGGGTTAGGGTTAGGGTTAGGGTTAGGGTAAGCTCTGCAAAACAGAGGCTAACACAGACTTTGTCCTATTAGAATTCAGATGAAAATGGGCTTCAACTTGGCATAATTCTTGGCACAATTTCCATGGAATTCCACCCCTTTTATCCCCAATTTCCATGGAATTCAACCCTTTTATCCACAATTTCCATGGAATTCCACCCCTTTTATCCCCAATTTCCATGGAATTCCACCCCTTTTATCCACAATTTCCATGGAATTCCACCCTTTCATCCACATTCATTCCTTGCTGCACTGGTTAGGGGTTGGGTTTAGGGTTAGGGTTAGGGTTAGGGTTAGGGTTAGGGTTAGGGTTAGGGATAGGGTTAGGTTAGGGTTAGGGTTAGGGTTAGGGTTAGGTTAGGGTTAGGGTTAGGGTTAGGTTAGGGATAGGGTTAGGGTTAGGGTTAGGGTTAGGTTAGGGTTAGGGTTAGGGTTAGGGATAGGGTTAGGGTTAGGGTTAGGGTTAGGGTTAGGGTTAGGGTTAGGGTTAGGGTTAGGGTAAGCTCTGCAAAACAGAGGCTAACACAGACTTTGTCCTATTAGAATTCAGATGAAAATGGGCTTCAACTTGGCATAATTCTTGGCACAATTTCCATGGAATTCCACCCCTTTTATCCCCAATTTCCATGGAATTCCACCCTTTTATCCACAATTTCCATGGAATTCCACCCCTTTTATCCCCAATTTCCATGGAATTCCACCCTTTTATCCACAATTTCCATGGAATTCCACCCCTTTTATCCCCAATTTCCATGTAATTCCACCCCTTTTATCCACAATTTCCATGGAATTCCACCCTTTCATCCACATTCATTCCTTGCTGCACTGGTTAGGGGTTGGGTTTAGGGTTAGGGTTAGGGTTAGGGTTAGGGTTAGGGTTAGGGTTAGGTTAGGGTTAGGGTTAGGGTTAGGTTAGGGATAGGGTTAGGGTTAGGGTTAGGGTTAGGTTA
>NW_027428342.1:77500-80000 GCF_047830755.1 Zonotrichia albicollis
TTTATCCACAATTTCCATGGAATTCCACCCCTTTTATCCCCAATTTCCATGGAATTCCACCCCTTTTATCCACAATTTCCATGGAATTCCACCCTTTCATCCACATTCATTCCTTGCTGCACTGGTTAGGGGTTGGGTTTAGGGTTAGGGTTAGGGTTAGGGTTAGGGTTAGGGTTAGGGTTAGGGTTAGGTTAGGGTTAGGGTTAGGGTTAGGTTAGGGTTAGGGTTAGGGTTAGGGTTAGGGTTAGGGTTAGGGTAAGCTCTGCAAAACAGAGTCTAACACAGACTTTGTCCTATTAGAATTCAGATGAAAATGGGCTTCAACTTGGCATAATTCTTGGCACAATTTCCATGGAATTCCACCCCTTTTATCCCCAATTTCCATGGAATTCCACCCTTTTATCCACAATTTCCATGGAATTCCACCCCTTTTATCCCCAATTTCCATGGAATTCCACCCCTTTTATCCACAATTTCCATGGAATTCCACCCTTTCATCCACATTCATTCCTTGCTGCACTGGTTAGGGGTTGGGTTTAGGGTTAGGGTTAGGGTTAGGGTTAGGGTTAGGGTTAGGGTTAGGGTTAGGGTTAGGTTAGGGTTAGGGTTAGGGTTAGGTTAGGGATAGGGTTAGGGTTAGGGTTAGGGTTAGGTTAGGGTTAGGGTTAGGGTTAGGGATAGGGTTAGGGTTAGGGTTAGGGTTAGGGTTAGGGTTAGGGTTAGGGTTAGGGTTAGGGTTAGGGTTAGGGTTAGGGTTAGGGTAAGCTCTGCAAAACAGAGGCTAACACAGACTTTGTCCTATTAGAATTCAGATGAAAATGGGCTTCAACTTGGCATAATTCTTGGCACAATTTCCATGGAATTCCACCCCTTTTATCCCCAATTTCCATGGAATTCCACCCTTTTATCCACAATTTCCATGGAATTCCACCCCTTTTATCCCCAATTTCCATGGAATTCCACCCCTTTTATCCCCAATTTCCATGGAATTCCACCCTTTTATCCACAATTTCCATGGAATTCCACCCCTTTTATCCCCAATTTCCATGGAATTCCACCCCTTTTATCCACAATTTCCATGGAATTCCACCCTTTCATCCACATTCATTCCTTGCTGCACTGGTTAGGGGTTGGGTTTAGGGTTAGGGTTAGGGTTAGGGTTAGGGTTAGGGTTAGGGTTAGGTTAGGGTTAGGGTTAGGGTTAGGTTAGGGATAGGGTTAGGGTTAGGGTTAGGGTTAGGTTAGGGTTAGGGTTAGGGTTAGGGTTAGGGTTAGGGTTAGGGTTAGGGTTAGGGTTAGGGTTAGGGTTAGGGTAAGCTCTGCAAAACAGAGGCTAACACAGACTTTGTCCTATTAGAATTCAGATGAAAATGGGCTTCAACTTGGCATAATTCTTGGCACAATTTCCATGGAATTCCACCCCTTTTATCCCCAATTTCCATGGAATTCAACCCTTTTATCCACACTTTCCTTGGAATTCCACCCCTTTTATCCCCAATTTCCATGGAATTCCACCCCTTTTATCCACAATTTCCATGGAATTCCACCCTTTCATCCACATTCATTCCTTGCTGCACTGGTTAGGGGTTGGGTTTAGGGTTAGGGTTAGGGTTAGGGTTAGGGTTAGGGTTAGGGTTAGGGTTAGGTTAGGGTTAGGGTTAGGGTTAGGTTAGGGATAGGGTTAGGGTTAGGGTTAGGGTTAGGTTTAGGGTAAGCTCTGCAAAACAGAGTCTAACACAGACTTTGTCCTATTAGAATTCAGATGAAAATGGGCTTCAACTTGGCATAATTCTTGGCACAATTTCCATGGAATTCCACCCCTTTTATCCCCAATTTCCATGGAATTCCACCCTTTTATCCACAATTTCCATGGAATTCCACCCCTTTTATCCACAATTTCCATGGAATTCCACCCTTTCATCCACATTCATTCCTTGCTGCACTGGTTAGGGGTTGGGTTTAGGGTTAGGGTTAGGGTTAGGGTTAGGGTTAGGGTTAGGTTAGGGTTAGGGTTAGGGTTAGGTTAGGGATAGGGTTAGGGTTAGGGTTAGGGTTAGGTTAGGGTTAGGGTTAGGGTTAGGTTAGGGTTAGGGTTAGGGTTAGGGTTAGGGTTAGGGTTAGGGTTAGGGTTAGGGTTAGGGTTAGGGTTAGGGTTAGGGTAAGCTCTGCAAAACAGAGGCTAACACAGACTTTGTCCTATTAGAATTCAGATGAAAATGGGCTTCAACTTGGCATAATTCTTGGCACAATTTCCATGGAATTCCACCCCTTTTATCCCCAATTTCCATGGAATTCCACCCTTTTATCCACAATTTCCATGGAATTCCACCCCTTTTATCCCCAATTTCCATGGAATTCCACCCCTTTTATCCACAATTTCCATGGAATTCCACCCTTTCATCCACATTCATTCCTTGCTGCACTGGTTAGGGGTTGGGTTTAGGGTTAGGGTTAGGGTTAGGGTTAGGGTTAGGGTTAGGGTAAGCTCTGCAAAACAGAG
>NW_027428342.1:107500-110000 GCF_047830755.1 Zonotrichia albicollis
TTAGGGTTAGGGTTAGGGTAAGCTCTGCAAAACAGAGGCTAACACAGACTTTGTCCTATTAGAATTCAGATGAAAATGGGCTTCAACTTGGCATAATTCTTGGCACAATTTCCATGGAATTCCACCCCTTTTATCCCCAATTTCCATGGAATTCCACCCTTTTATCCACAATTTCCATGGAATTCCACCCCTTTTATCCACAATTTCCATGGAATTCCACCCTTTCATCCACATTCATTCCTTGCTGCACTGGTTAGGGGTTGGGTTTAGGGTTAGGGTTAGGGTTAGGGTTAGGGTTAGGGTTAGGTTAGGGTTAGGGTTAGGGTTAGGTTAGGGATAGGGTTAGGGTTAGGGTTAGGGTTAGGTTAGGGTTAGGGTTAGGGTTAGGTTAGGGTTAGGGTTAGGGTTAGGGTTAGGGTTAGGGTTAGGGTTACGGTTAGGGTTACGGTTAGGGTTAGGGTAAGCTCTGCAAAACAGAGGCTAACACAGACTTTGTCCTATTAGAATTCAGATGAAAATGGGCTTCAACTTGGCATAATTCTTGGCACAATTTCCATGGAATTCCACCCCTTTTATCCCCAATTTCCATGGAATTCCACCCTTTTATCCACAATTTCCATGGAATTCCACCCCTTTTATCCCCAATTTCCATGGAATTCCACCCCTTTTATCCACAATTTCCATGGAATTCCACCCTTTCATCCACATTCATTCCTTGCTGCACTGGTTAGGGGTTGGGTTTAGGGTTAGGGTTAGGGTTAGGGTTAGGGTTAGGGTTAGGGTTAGGGTTAGGTTAGGGTTAGGGTTAGGGTTAGGTTAGGGATAGGGTTAGGGTTAGGGTTAGGGTTAGGGTTAGGGTTAGGGTTAGGGTTAGGGTAAGCTCTGCAAAACAGAGGCTAACACAGACTTTGTCCTATTAGAATTCAGATGAAAATGGGCTTCAACTTGGCATAATTCTTGGCACAATTTCCATGGAATTCCACCCCTTTTATCCCCAATTTCCATGGAATTCCACCCTTTTATCCACAATTTCCATGGAATTCCACCCCTTTTATCCCCAATTTCCATGGAATTCCACCCCTTTTATCCACAATTTCCATGGAATTCCACCCTTTCATCCACATTCATTCCTTGCTGCACTGGTTAGGGGTTGGGTTTAGGGTTAGGGTTAGGGTTAGGGTTAGGGTTAGGGTTAGGTTAGGGTTAGGGTTAGGGTTAGGTTAGGGATAGGGTTAGGGTTAGGGTTAGGGTTAGGTTAGGGTTAGGGTTAGGGTTAGGTTAGGGATAGGGTTAGGGTTAGGGTTAGGGTTAGGGTTAGGGTTAGGGTTAGGGTTAGGTTAGGGTTAGGGTTAGGGTTAGGTTAGGGATAGGGATAGGGTTAGGGTTAGGGTTAGGGTTAGGTTAGGGTTAGGGTTAGGGTTAGGGTTAGGGTTAGGGTTAGGGTTAGGGTTAGGGTTAGGGTTAGGGTTAGGGTTAGGGTTAGGGTTAGGGTTAGGGTTAGGGTTAGGGTTAGGTTAGGGTTAGGGTTAGGGTAAGGGTTAGGGTTAGGGTTAGGTTAGGGTTAGGGTTAGGGTTAGGTTAGGGTTAGGGTTAGGGTTAGGGTTAGGGTTAGGGTTAGGGTAAGCTCTGCAAAACAGAGGCTAACACAGACTTTGTCCTATTAGAATTCAGATGAAAATGGGCTTCAACTTGGCATAATTCTTGGCACAATTTCCATGGAATTCCACCCCTTTTATCCCCAATTTCCATGGAATTCCACCCTTTTATCCACAATTTCCATGGAATTCCACCCCTTTTATCCACAATTTCCATGGAATTCCACCCCTTTTATCCACATTCATTCCTTGCTGCACTGGTTAGGGGTTGGGTTTAGGGTTAGGGTTAGGGTTAGGGTTAGGGTTAGGGTTAGGGTTAGGGTTAGGGTTAGGTTAGGGTTAGGGTTAGGGTTAGGGTTAGGGTTAGGGTTAGGGTAAGCTCTGCAAAACAGAGGCTAACACAGACTTTGTCCTATTAGAATTCAGATGAAAATGGGCTTCAACTTGGCATAATTCTTGGCACAATTTCCATGGAATTCCACCCCTTTTATCCCCAATTTCCATGGAATTCCACCCTTTTATCCACAATTTCCATGGAATTCCACCCCTTTTATCCACAATTTCCATGGAATTCCACCCCTTTTATCCACAATTTCCATGGAATTCCACCCTTTCATCCACATTCATTCCTTGCTGCACTGGTTAGGGGTTGGGATTAGGGTTAGGGTTAGGGTTAGGGTTAGGGTTAGGGTTAGGGTTAGGGTTAGGTTAGGGTTAGGGTTAGGGTTAGGTTAGGGATAGGGTTAGGGTTAGGGTTAGGGTTAGGGTTAGGGTTAGGGTTAGGTTAGGGTTAGGGTTAGGGTTAGGTTAGGGATAGGGTTAGGGTTAGGGTTAGGGTTAGGGTTAGGGTAAGCTCTGCAAAACAGAGTCTAACACAGACTTTGTCCTATTAGAATTCAGATGAA
>NW_027428342.1:115000-117500 GCF_047830755.1 Zonotrichia albicollis
TAGGGTTAGGGTTAGGGTTAGGTTAGGGTTAGGGTTAGGGTTAGGGTAAGGGTTAGGGTTAGGGTTAGGGTTAGGGTTAGGGTTAGGGTTAGGGTTAGGTTAGGGTTAGGGTTAGGGTTAGGGTTAGGGTTAGGGTTCGGGTTAGGGTTAGGGTTAGGGTTAGGGTAAGCTCTGCAAAACAGAGGCTAACACAGACTTTGTCCTATTAGAATTCAGATGAAAATGGGCTTCAACTTGGCATAATTCTTGGCACAATTTCCATGGAATTCCACCCCTTTCATCCACAATTTCCATGGAATTCCATCATTTATCCACAATTTCCATGGAATTCCACCCTTTTATCCCCAATTTCCATGGAATTCCACCCCTTTCATCCACAATTTCCATGGAATTCCACCCTTTCATCCCCAATTTCCATGGAATTCCATGATTTATTCTCAATTTCCATGGAATTCCACCCTTTTATCCCCAATTTCCATGGAATTCCACCCCTTTTATCCACAATTTCCATGGAATTCCACCCTTTCATCCACATTCATTCCTTGCTGCACTGGTTAGGGGTTGGGTTTAGGGTTAGGGTTTGGGTTAGGGTTAGGGTTAGGGTTAGGGTTAGGGTTAGGGTTAGGGTTAGGGTTAGGGTTAGGGTAAGCTCTGCAAAACAGAGGCTAACACAGACTTTGTCCTATTAGAATTCAGATGAAAATGGGCTTCAACTTGGCATAATTCTTGGCACAATTTCCATGGAATTCCACCCCTTTTATCCACAATTTCCATGGAATTCCACCCCTTTTATCCACAATTTCCATGGAATTCCACCCTTTCATCCACATTCATTCCTTGCTGCACTGGTTAGGGGTTGGGTTTAGGGTTAGGGTTAGGGTTAGGGTTAGGGTTAGGGTTAGGGTTAGGGTTAGGGTTAGGGTTAGGGTTAGGGTTAGGGTTAGGGTAAGCTCTGCAAAACAGAGGCTAACACTGACTTTGTCCTATTAGAATTCAGATGAAAATGGGCTTCAACTTGGCATAATTCTTGGCACAATTTCCATGGAATTCCACCCCTTTTATCCCCAATTTCCATGGAATTCCACCCTTTTATCCACAATTTCCATGGAATTCCACCCCTTTTATCCCCAATTTCCATGGAATTCCACCCCTTTTATCCACAATTTCCATGGAATTCCACCCTTTCATCCACATTCATTCCTTGCTGCACTGGTTAGGGGTTGGGTTTAGGGTTAGGGTTAGGGTTAGGGTTAGGGTTAGGGTTAGGGTTAGGGTTAGGGTTAGGGTTAGGGTAAGCTCTGCAAAACAGAGGCTAACACAGACTTTGTCCTATTAGAATTCAGATGAAAATGGGCTTCAACTTGGCATAATTCTTGGCACAATTTCCATGGAATTCCACCCCTTTTATCCCCAATTTCCATGGAATTCCACCCTTTTATCCACAATTTCCATGGAATTCCACCCCTTTTATCCCCAATTTCCATGGAATTCCACCCCTTTTATCCACAATTTCCATGGAATTCCACCCTTTCATCCACATTCATTCCTTGCTGCACTGGTTAGGGGTTGGGTTTAGGGTTAGGGTTAGGGTTAGGGTTAGGGTTAGGGTTAGGGTTAGGGTTAGGGTTAGGGTTAGGGTTAGGGTTAGGGTAAGCTCTGCAAAACAGAGGCTAACACAGACTATGTCCTATTAGAATTCAGATGAAAATGGGCTTCAACATGGCATAATTCTTGGCACAATTTCCATGGAATTCCACCCATTTCATCCACAATTTTCATGGAATTCCACCCCTTTCATCCACAATTTTCATGGAATTCCACCCCTTTCATCCACAATTTCCATGGAATTCCATCATTTATCCACAATTTCCATGGAATTCCACCCTTTTTATCCCCAATTTCCATGGAATTCCTCCCCTTTTATCCACAATTTCCATGGAATTCCACCCTTTCATCCACATTCATTCCTTGCTGCACTGGTTAGGGGTTGGGTTTAGGGTTAGGGTTAGGGTTAGGGTTAGGGTTAGGGTTAGGGTTAGGGTTAGGGTTAGGTTAGGGATAGGGTTAGGGTTAGGGTTAGGGTTAGGGTAAGCTCTGCAAAACAGAGTCTAACACAGACTTTGTCCTATTAGAATTCAGATGAAAATGGGCTTCAACTTGGCATAATTCTTGGCACAATTTCCATGGAATTCCACCCCTTTTATCCCCAATTTCCATGGAATTCCACCCTTTTATCCACAATTTCCATGGAATTCCACCCCTTTTATCCCCAATTTCCATGGAATTCCACCCCTTTTATCCACAATTTCCATGGAATTCCACCCTTTCATCCATATTCATTCCTTGCTGCACTGGTTAGGGGTTGGGTTTAGGGTTAGGGTTAGGGTTAGGGTTAGGGTTAGGGTTAGGTTAGGGTTAGGGTTAGGGTTAGGTTAGGGATAGGGTTAGGGTTAGGGTTAGGGTTAGGTTAGGGTTAGGGTTAGGGTTAGGTTAGGGATAG
>NW_027428342.1:125000-127500 GCF_047830755.1 Zonotrichia albicollis
AGGGTTAGGGTTAGGTTAGGGATAGGGTTAGGGTTAGGGTTAGGGTTAGGGTTAGGGTTAGGTTAGGGTTAGGGTTAGGGTTAGGGTTAGGGTTAGGGTTAGGGTTAGGGTTAGGTTAGGGTTAGGGTTAGGGTTAGGTTAGGGATAGGGTTAGGGTTAGGGTTAGGGTTAGGGTTAGGGTTAGGTTAGGGATAGGGTTAGGGTTAGGGTTTGTTTAGGGTTAGGGTTAGGGTTAGGGTTAGGGTTAGGGTTAGGGTTAGGGTTAGGGTTAGGGTTAGGTTAGGGTTAGGGTTAGGGTTAGGTTAGGGATAGGGTTAGGGTTAGGGTTAGGGTTAGGTTAGGGTTAGGGTTAGGGTTAGGTTAGGGATAGGGTTAGGGTTAGGGTTAGGGTTAGGGTTAGGGTTAGGGTTAGGGTTAGGGTTAGGTTAGGGTTAGGGTTAGGGTTAGGTTAGGGATAGGGTTAGGGTTAGGGTTAGGGTTAGGGTTAGGGTTAGGGTTAGGGTTAGGGTTAGGGTTAGGGTTAGGGTTAGGGTAAGCTCTGCAAAACAGGGGCTAACACAGACTTTGTCCTATTAGAATTCAGATGAAAATGGGCTTCAACTTGGCATAATTCTTGGCACAATTTCCATGGAATTCCACCCCTTTTATCCCCAATTTCCATGGAATTCCACCCTTTTATCCACAATTTCCATGGAATTCCACCCCTTTTATCCCCAATTTCCATGGAATTCCACCCCTTTTATCCACAATTTCCATGGAATTCCACCCTTTCATCCACATTCATTCCTTGCTGCACTGGTTAGGGGTTGGGTTTAGGGTTAGGGTTAGGGTTAGGGTTAGGGTTAGGGTTAGGGTTAGGTTAGGGTTAGGGTTAGGGTTAGGTTAGGGATAGGGTTAGGGTTAGGGTTAGGGTTAGGGTTAGGGTAAGCTCTGCAAAACAGAGTCTAACACAGACTTTGTCCTATTAGAATTCAGATGAAAATGGGCTTCAACTTGGCATAATTCTTGGCACAATTTCCATGGAATTCCACCCCTTTTATCCCCAATTTCCATGGAATTCCACCCCTTTTATCCCCAATTTCCATGGAATTCCACCCCTTTTTACCCCAATTTCCATGGAATTCCACCCCTTTTATCCACAATTTCCATGGAATTCCACCCTTTCATCCACATTCATTCCTTGCTGCACTGGTTAGGGGTTGGGTTTAGGGTTAGGGTTAGGGTTAGGGTTAGGGTTAGGGTTAGGGTTAGGTTAGGGTTAGGGTTAGGGTTAGGTTAGGGATAGGGTTAGGGTTAGGGTTAGGTTAGGGTTAGGGTTAGGGTTAGGTTAGGGATAGGGTTAGGGTTAGGGTTAGGGTTAGGGTTAGGGTTAGGGTTAGGGTTAGGGTTAGTGTTAGGGTAAGCTCTGCAAAACAGAGGCTAACACAGACTTTGTCCTATTAGAATTCAGATGAAAATGGGCTTCAACTTGGCATAATTCTTGGCACAATTTCCATGGAATTCCACCCCTTTCATCCACAATTTCCATGCAATTCCATCATTTATCCACAATTTCCATAAAATTCCACCCTTTTATCCCCAATTTCCATGGAATTCCACCCCTTTCATCCACAATTTCCATGGAATTCCACCCTTTCATCCCCAATTTCCATGGAATTCCATGATTTATCCACAATTTCCATGGAATTCCACCCTTTTATCCCCAATTTCCATGGAATTCCACCCCTTTTATCCACAATTTCCATGGAATTCCACCCTTTCATCCACATTCATTCCTTGCTGCACTGGTTAGGGGTTGGGTTTAGGGTTAGGGTTAGGGTTAGGGTTAGGGTTAGGGTTAGGGTTAGGGTTAGGGTTAGGGTTAGGGTTAGGGTTAGGGTTAGGGTTAGGGTAAGCTCTGCAAAACAGAGGCTAACACAGACTTTGTCCTATTAGAATTCAGATGAAAATGGGCTTCAACTTGGCATAATTCTTGGCACAATTTCCATGGAATTCCACCCCTTTTATCCACAATTTCCATGGAATTCCACCCCTTTTATCCACAATTTCCATGGAATTCCACCCCTTTCATCCCCAATTTCCATGGAATTCCATCATTTATCCACAATTTCCATGAAATTCCACCCTTTTATCCCCAATTTCCATGGAATTCCATCCTTTTATCTACAATTTCCATGGAATTCCACCCCTTTTATCCCCAATTTCCATGGAATTCCACCCCTTTCATCCCCAATTTCCATGGAATTCCACCCCTTTCATCCACAATTTCCATGGAATTCCACCCTTTCATCCCCAATTTCCATGGAATTCCACCCTTTTATCCACAATTTCCATGGAATTCCACCCCTTTCATCCACAATTTCCATGGAATTCCATCATTTATCCACAATTTCCATGGAATTCCACCCTTTTATCCCCAATTTCCATGGAATTCCACCCTTTTATCCACAATTTCCATGGAATTCCACCCCTTTTATCCCCAATTTCCATGGAATTCCAC
>NW_027428342.1:135000-142500 GCF_047830755.1 Zonotrichia albicollis
TTAGGGTTAGGGTTAGGGTTAGGGTTAGGGTTAGGGTTAGGGTAAGCTCTGCAAAACAGAGGCTAACACAGACTTTGTCCTATTAGAATTCAGATGAAAATGGGCTTCAACTTGGCATAATTCTTGGCACAATTTCCATGGAATTCCACCCCTTTTATCCCCAATTTCCATGGAATTCCACCCTTTTATCCACAATTTCCATGGAATTCCACCCCTTTTATCCCCAATTTCCATGGAATTCCACCCCTTTTATCCACAATTTCCATGGAATTCCACCCTTTCATCCACATTCATTCCTTGCTGCACTGGTTAGGGGTTGGGTTAGGGTTAGGGTTAGGGTTAGGGTTAGGGTTAGGGTTAGGGTTAGGGTTAGGGTTAGGGTTAGGTTAGGGTTAGGGTTAGGGTTAGGTTAGGGATAGGGTTAGGGTTAGGGTTAGGGTTAGGGTTAGGGTTAGGGTAAGCTCTGCAAAACAGAGGCTAACACAGACTTTGTCCTATTAGAATTCAGATGAAAATGGGCTTCAACTTGGCATAATTCTTGGCACAATTTCCATGGAATTCCACCCCTTTTATCCCCAATTTCCATGGAATTCCACCCTTTTATCCACAATTTCCATGGAATTCCACCCCTTTTATCCCCAATTTCCATGGAATTCCACCCCTTTTATCCACATTCATTCCTTGCTGCACTGGTTAGGGGTTGGGTTTAGGGTTAGGGTTAGGGTTAGGGTTAGGGTTAGGGTTAGGGTTAGGGTTAGGGTTAGGGTTAGGGTTAGGGTTAGGGTAAGCTCTGCAAAACAGAGGCTAACACAGACTTTGTCCTATTAGAATTCAGATGAAAATGGGCTTCAACTTGGCATAATTCTTGGCACAATTTCCATGGAATTCCACCCCTTTTATCCCCAATTTCCATGGAATTCCACCCTTTTATCCACAATTTCCATGGAATTCCACCCCTTTTATCCCCAATTTCCATGGAATTCCACCCCTTTTATCCACAATTTCCATGGAATTCCACCCTTTCATCCACATTCATTCCTTGCTGCACTGGTTAGGGGTTGGGATTAGGGTTAGGGTTAGGGTTAGGGTTAGGGTTAGGGTTAGGGTTAGGGTTAGGTTAGGGTTAGGGTTAGGGTTAGGTTAGGGATAGGGTTAGGGTTAGGGTTAGGGTTAGGGTTAGGGTTAGGGTTAGGTTAGGGTTAGGGTTAGGGTTAGGTTAGGGATAGGGTTAGGGTTAGGGTTAGGGTTAGGGTTAGGGTAAGCTCTGCAAAACAGAGTCTAACACAGACTTTGTCCTATTAGAATTCAGATGAAAATGGGCTTCAACTTGGCATAATTCTTGGCACAATTTCCATGGAATTCCACCCCTTTTATCCCCAATTTCCATGGAATTCCACCCTTTTATCCACAATTTCCATGGAATTCCACCCCTTTTTTCCCCAATTTCCATGGAATTCCACCCCTTTTATCCACAATTTCCATGGAATTCCACCCTTTCATCCACATTCATTCCTTGCTGCACTGGTTAGGGGTTGGGTTTAGGGTTAGGGTTAGGGTTAGGGTTACGGTTAGGGTTAGGGTTAGGTTAGGGTTAGGGTTAGGGTTAGGTTAGGGATAGGGTTAGGGTTAGGGTTAGGGTTAGGTTAGGGTTAGGGTTAGGGTTAGGTTAGGGATAGGGTTAGGGTTAGGGTTAGGGTTAGGGTTAGGGTTAGGGTTAGGGTTAGGGTTAGGGTTAGGGTTAGTGTTAGGGTAAGCTCTGCAAAACAGAGGCTAACACAGACTTTGTCCTATTAGAATTCAGATGAAAATGGGCTTCAACTTGGCATAATTCTTGGCACAATTTCCATGGAATTCCACCCCTTTCATCCACAATTTCCATGGAATTCCATCATTTATCCACAATTTCCATAAAATTCCACCCTTTTATCCCCAATTTCCAGGGAATTCCACCCCTTTCATCCACAATTTCCATGGAATTCCACCCTTTCATCCCCAATTTCCATGGAATTCCATGATTTATCCACAATTTCCATGGAATTCCACCCTTTTATCCCCAATTTCCATGGAATTCCACCCCTTTTATCCACAATTTCCATGGAATTCCACCCTTTCATCCACATTCATTCCTTGCTGCACTGGTTAGGGGTTGGGTTTAGGGTTAGGGTTAGGGTTAGGGTTAGGGTTAGGGTTAGGGTTAGGGTTAGGGTTAGGGTTAGGGTTAGGGTTAGGGTAAGCTCTGCAAAACAGAGGCTAACACAGACTATGTCCTATTAGAATTCAGATGAATATGGGCTTCAACTTGGCATAATTCTTGGCACAATTTCCATGGAATTCCACCCCTTTTATCCCCAATTTCCATGGAATTCCACCCCTTTCATCCCCAATTTCCATGGAATTCCACCCCTTTCATCCACAATTTCCATGGAATTCCACCCTTTCATCCCCAATTTCCATGGAATTCCACCCTTTTATCCACAATTTCCATGGAATTCCACCCCTTTCATCCACAATTTCCATGGAATTCCATCATTTATCCACAATTTCCATGGAATTCCACCCTTTTATCCCCAATTTCCATGGAATTCCACCCCTTTTATCCACAATTTCCATGGAATTCCACCCTTTCATCCACATTCATTCCTTGCTGCACTGGTTAGGGGTTGGGGTTAGGGTTAGGGTTAGGGTTAGGGTTAGGGTTAGGGTTAGGGTTAGGGTTAGGGTTAGGGATAGGGTTAGGGTTAGGGTTAGGGTTAGGGTTAGGGTTAGGGTTAGGGTTAGGGTAAGCTCTGCAAAACAGAGTCTAACACAGACTTTGTCCTATTAGAATTCAGATGAAAATGGGCTTCAACTTGGCATAATTCTTGGCACAATTTCCATGGAATTCCACCCCTTTTATCCCCAATTTCCATGGAATTCCACCCTTTTATCCACAATTTCCATGGAATTCCACCCCTTTTATCCCCAATTTCCATGGAATTCCACCCTTTTATCCACAATTTCCATGGAATTCCACCCTTTCATCCACATTCATTCCTTGCTGCACTGGTTAGGGGTTGGGTTTAGGGTTAGGGTTAGGGTTAGGGTTAGGGTTAGGGTTAGGGTTAGGTTAGGGTTAGGGTTAGGGTTAGGTTAGGGATAGGGTTAGGGTTAGGGTTAGGGTTAGGGTTAGGGTTAGGGTAAGCTCTGCAAAACAGAGTCTAACACAGACTTTGTCCTATTAGAATTCAGATGAAAATGGGCTTCAACTTGGCATAATTCTTGGCACAATTTCCATGGAATTCCACCCCTTTTATCCCCAATTTCCATGGAATTCCACCCTTTTATCCACAATTTCCATGGAATTCCACCCCTTTTATCCCCAATTTCCATGGAATTCCACCCCTTTTATCCACATTCATTCCTTGCTGCACTGGTTAGGGGTTGGGTTTAGGGTTAGGGTTAGGGTTAGGGTTAGGGTTAGGGTTAGGTTAGGGTTAGGGTTAGGGTTAGGTTAGGGATAGGGTTAGGGTTAGGGTTAGGTTAGGGTTAGGGTTAGGGTTAGGGTTAGGGTTAGGGTTAGGGTTAGGGTTAGGGTTAGGGTTAGGGTTAGGGTTAGGGTTAGGGTTAGGGGTTAGGGTTAGGGTTAGGGTTAGGGTAAGCTCTGCAAAACAGAGGCTAACACAGACTTTGTCCTATTAGAATTCAGATGAAAATGGGCTTCAACTTGGCATAATTCTTGGCACAATTTCCATGGAATTCCACCCCTTTTATCCCCAATTTCCATGGAATTCCACCCTTTTATCCACAATTTCCATGGAATTCCACCCCTTTTATCCCCAATTTCCATGGAATTCCACCCCTTTTATCCACAATTTCCATGGAATTCCACCCTTTCATCCACATTCATTCCTTGCTGCACTGGTTAGGGGTTGGGTTTAGGGTTAGGGTTAGGGTTAGGGTTAGGGTTAGGGTTAGGGTTAGGGTTAGGGTTAGGTTAGGGTTAGGGTTAGGGTTAGGGTTAGGGATAGGTTTAGGGTTAGGGTTAGGGTTAGGGTTAGGGTTAGGGTTAGGGTTAGGGTTAGGGTTAGGGTTAGGGTTAGGGTTAGGGTTAGGGTTAGGGTTAGGGTAAGCTCTGCAAAACAGAGGCTAACACAGACTTTGTCCTATTAGAATTCAGATGAAAATGGGCTTCAACTTGGCATAATTCTTGGCACAATTTCCATGGAATTCCACCCCTTTTATCCCCAATTTCCATGGAATTCCACCCTTTTATCCACAATTTCCATGGAATTCCACCCCTTTTATCCCCAATTTCCATGGAATTCCACCCCTTTTATCCACAATTTCCATGGAATTCCACCCTTTCATCCACATTCATTCCTTGCTGCACTGGTTAGGGGTTGGGTTAGGGTTAGGGTTAGGGTTAGGGTTAGGGTTAGGGTTAGGGTTAGGGTTAGGGTTAGGGTTAGGGTTAGGTTAGGGTTAGGGTTAGGGTTAGGTTAGGGATAGGGTTAGGGTTAGGGTTAGGGTTAGGGTTAGGGTTAGGGTAAGCTCTGCAAAACAGAGTCTAACACAGACTTTGTCCTATTAGAATTCAGATGAAAATGGGCTTCAACTTGGCATAATTCTTGGCACAATTTCCATGGAATTCCACCCCTTTTATCCCCAATTTCCATGGAATTCCACCCTTTTATCCACAATTTCCATGGAATTCCACCCCTTTTATCCCCAATTTCCATGGAATTCCACCCCTTTTATCCACAATTTCCATGGAATTCCACCCTTTCATCCACATTCATTCCTTGCTGCACTGGTTAGGGGTTGGGATTAGGTTTAGGGTTAGGGTTAGGGTTAGGGTTAGGGTTAGGGTTAGGTTAGGGTTAGGGTTAGGGTTAGGTTAGGGATAGGGTTAGGGTTAGGGTTAGGGTTAGGGTTAGGGTTAGGGTTAGGGTTAGGTTAGGGTTAGGGTTAGGGTTAGGTTAGGGATAGGGTTAGGGTTAGGGTTAGGGTTAGGGTTAGGGTAAGCTCTGCAAAACAGAGTCTAACACAGACTTTGTCCTATTAGAATTCAGATGAAAATGGGCTTCAACTTGGCATAATTCTTGGCACAATTTCCATGGAATTCCACCCCTTTTATCCCCAATTTCCATGGAATTCCACCCTTTTATCCACAATTTCCATGGAATTCCACCCCTTTTTTCCCCAATTTCCATGGAATTCCACCCCTTTTATCCACAATTTCCATGGAATTCCACCCTTTCATCCACATTCATTCCTTGCTGCACTGGTTAGGGGTTGGGTTTAGGGTTAGGGTTAGGGTTAGGGTTAGGGTTAGGGTTAGGGTTAGGTTAGGGTTAGGGTTAGGGTTAGGTTAGGGATAGGGTTAGGGTTAGGGTTAGGGTTAGGTTAGGGTTAGGGTTAGGGTTAGGTTAGGGATAGGGTTAGGGTTAGGGTTAGGGTTAGGGTTAGGGTTAGGGTTAGGGTTAGGGTTAGGGTTAGGGTTAGTGTTAGGGTAAGCTCTGCAAAACAGAGGCTAACACAGACTTTGTCCTATTAGAATTCAGATGAAAATGGGCTTCAACTTGGCATAATTCTTGGCACAATTTCCATGGAATTCCACCCCTTTCATCCACAATTTCCATGGAATTCCATCATTTATCCACAATTTCCATAAAATTCCACCCTTTTATCCCCAATTTCCAGGGAATTCCACCCCTTTCATCCACAATTTCCATGGAATTCCACCCTTTCATCCCCAATTTCCATGGAATTCCATGATTTATCCACAATTTCCATGGAATTCCACCCTTTTATCCCCAATTTCCATGGAATTCCACCCCTTTTATCCACAATTTCCATGGAATTCCACCCTTTCATCCACATTCATTCCTTGCTGCACTGGTTAGGGGTTGGGTTTAGGGTTAGGGTTAGGGTTAGGGTTAGGGTTAGGGTTAGGGTTAGGGTTAGGGTTAGGGTTAGGGTTAGGGTTAGGGTAAGCTCTGCAAAACAGAGGCTAACACAGACTATGTCCTATTAGAATTCAGATGAATATGGGCTTCAACTTGGCATAATTCTTGGCACAATTTCCATGGAATTCCACCCCTTTTATCCCCAATTTCCATGGAATTCCACCCCTTTCATCCCCAATTTCAATGGAATTCCACCCCTTTCATCCACAATTTCCATGGAATTCCACCCTTTCATCCCCAATTTCCATGGAATTCCACCCTTTTATCCACAATTTCCATGGAATTCCACCCCTTTCATCCACAATTTCCATGGAATTCCATCATTTATCCACAATTTCCATGGAATTCCACCCTTTTATCCCCAATTTCCATGGAATTCCACCCCTTTTATCCACAATTTCCATGGAATTCCACCCTTTCATCCACATTCATTCCTTGCTGCACTGGTTAGGGGTTGGGGTTAGGGTTAGGGTTAGGGTTAGGGTTAGGGTTAGGGTTAGGGTTAGGGTTAGGGTTAGGGATAGGGTTAGGGTTAGGGTTAGGGTTAGGGTTAGGGTTAGGGTTAGGGTTAGGGTAAGCTCTGCAAAACAGAGTCTAACACAGACTTTGTCCTATTAGAATTCAGATGAAAATGGGCTTCAACTTGGCATAATTCTTGGCACAATTTCCATGGAATTCCACCCCTTTTATCCCCAATTTCCATGGAATTCCACCCTTTTATCCACAATTTCCATGGAATTCCACCCCTTTTATCCCCAATTTCCATGGAATTCCACCCCTTTTATCCACAATTTCCATGGAATTCCACCCTTTCATCCACATTCATTCCTTGCTGCACTGGTTAGGGGTTGGGTTTAGGGTTAGGGTTAGGGTTAGGGTTAGGGTAAGCTCTGCAAAACAGAGTCTAACACAGACTTTGTCCTATTAGAATTCAGATGAAAATGGGCTTCAACTTGGCATAATTCTTGGCACAATTTCCATGGAATTCCACCCCTTTTATCCCCAATTTCCATGGAATTCCACCCTTTTATCCACAATTTCCATGGAATTCCACCCCTTTTATCCCCAATTTCCATGGAATTCCACCCTTTTATCCACAATTTCCATGGAATTCCACCCTTTCATCCACATTCATTCCTTGCTGCACTGGTTAGGGGTTGGGTTTAGGGTTAGGGTTAGGGTTAGGGTTAGGGTTAGGGTTAGGGTTAGGTTAGGGTTAGGGTTAGGGTTAGGGTTAGGGTTAGGGTTAGGGTAAGCTCTGCAAAACAGAGTCTAACACAGACTTTGTCCTATTAGAATTCAGATGAAAATGGGCTTCAACTTGGCATAATTCTTGGCACAATTTCCATGGAATTCCACCCCTTTTATCCCCAATTTCCATGGAATTCCACCCTTTTATCCACAATTTCCATGGAATTCCACCCCTTTTTTCCCCAATTTCCATGGAATTCCACCCCTTTTATCCACATTCATTCCTTGCTGCACTGGTTAGGGGTTGGGTTTAGGGTTAGGGTTAGGGTTAGGGTTAGGGTTAGGGTTAGGGTTAGGGTTA
>NW_027428342.1:162500-167500 GCF_047830755.1 Zonotrichia albicollis
TGGAATTCCACCCTTTCATCCACATTCATTCCTTGCTGCACTGGTTAGGGGTTGGGTTTAGGGTTAGGGTTAGGGTTAGGGTTAGGGTTAGGGTTAGGTTAGGGTTAGGGTTAGGGTTAGGTTAGGGATAGGGTTAGGGTTAGGGTTAGGGTTAGGTTAGGGTTAGGGTTAGGGTTAGGTTAGGGTTAGGTTAGGGTTAGGGTTAGGGTTAGGGTTAGGGTTAGGGTTAGGGTTAGGGTTAGGGTTACGGTTAGGGTTAGGGTAAGCTCTGCAAAACAGAGGCTAACACAGACTTTGTCCTATTAGAATTCAGATGAAAATGGGCTTCAACTTGGCATAATTCTTGGCACAATTTCCATGGAATTCCACCCCTTTTATCCCCAATTTCCATGGAATTCAACCCTTTTATCCACAATTTCCATGGAATTCCACCCCTTTTATCCCCAGTTTCCATGGAATTCCACCCCTTTTATCCACAATTTCCATGGAATTCCACCCTTTCATCCACATTCATTCCTTGCTGCACTGGTTAGGGGTTGGGTTTAGGGTTAGGGTTAGGGTTAGGGTTAGGGTTAGGGTTAGGGTTAGGGTTAGGGTTAGGTTAGGGTTAGGGTTAGGGTTAGGTTAGGGATAGGGTTAGGGTTAGGGTTAGGGTTAGGGTTAGGGTAAGCTCTGCAAAACAGAGTCTAACACAGACTTTGTCCTATTAGAATTCAGATGAAAATGGGCTTCAACTTGGCATAATTCTTGGCACAATTTCCATGGAATTCCACCCCTTTTATCCCCAATTTCCATGGAATTCCACCCTTTTATCCACAATTTCCATGGAATTCCACCCCTTTTATCCCCAATTTCCATGGAATTCCACCCTTTCATCCACATTCATTCCTTGCTGCACTGGTTAGGGGTTGGGTTTAGGGTTAGGGTTAGGGTTAGGGTTAGGGTTAGGGTTAGGTTAGGGTTAGGGTTAGGGTTAGGTTAGGGATAGGGTTAGGGTTAGGGTTAGGGTTAGGTTAGGGTTAGGGTTAGGGTTAGGGTTAGGGTTAGGGTTAGGGTTACGGTTACGGTTAGGGTTAGGGTAAGCTCTGCAAAACAGAGGCTAACACAGACTTTGTCCTATTAGAATTCAGATGAAAATGGGCTTCAACTTGGCATAATTCTTGGCACAATTTCCATGGAATTCCACCCCTTTTGTCCCCAATTTCCATGGAATTCCACCCTTTTATCCACAATTTCCATGGAATTCCACCCCTTTTATCCCCAATTTCCATGGAATTCCACCCCTTTTATCCACAATTTCCATGGAATTCCACCCTTTCATCCACATTCATTCCTTGCTGCACTGGTTAGGGGTTGGGTTTAGGGTTAGGGTTAGGGTTAGGGTTAGGGTTAGGGTTAGGGTTAGGTTAGGGTTAGGGTTAGGGTTAGGTTAGGGATAGGGTTAGGGTTAGGGTTAGGGTTAGGTTAGGGTTAGGGTTAGGGTTAGGTTAGGGTTAGGGTTAGGGTTAGGGTTAGGGTTAGGGTTAGGGTTAGGGTTAGGGTTACGGTTAGGGTTAGGGTAAGCTCTGCAAAACAGAGGCTAACACAGACTTTGTCCTATTAGAATTCAGATGAAAATGGGCTTCAACTTGGCATAATTCTTGGCACAATTTCCATGGAATTCCACCCCTTTTATCCCCAATTTCCATGGAATTCAACCCTTTTATCCACAATTTCCATGGAATTCCACCCCTTTTATCCCCAATTTCCATGGAATTCCACCCCTTTTATCCACAATTTCCATGGAATTCCACCCTTTCATCCACATTCATTCCTTGCTGCACTGGTTAGGGGTTGGGTTTAGGGTTAGGGTTAGGGTTAGGGTTAGGGTTAGGGTTAGGGTTAGGGTTAGGTTAGGGTTAGGGTTAGGGTTAGGTTAGGGATAGGGTTAGGGTTAGGGTTAGGGTTAGGGTTAGGGTAAGCTCTGCAAAACAGAGGCTAACACAGACTTTGTCCTATTAGAATTCAGATGAAAATGGGCTTCAACTTGGCATAATTCTTGGCACAATTTCCATGGAATTCCACCCCTTTTATCCCCAATTTCCATGGAATTCCACCCTTTTATCCACAATTTCCATGGAATTCCACCCCTTTTATCCCCAATTTCCATGGAATTCCACCCCTTTTATCCACAATTTCCATGGAATTCCACCCTTTCATCCACATTCATTCCTTGCTGCACTGGTTAGGGGTTGGGTTTAGGGTTAGGGTTAGGGTTAGGGTTAGGGTTAGGTTAGGGTTAGGGTTAGGGTTAGGGTTAGGGTTTGGGTTAGGGTTAGGTTAGGGTTAGGGTTAGGGTTAGGTTAGGGTTGGGGTTAGGGTTAGGGTTAGGGTTAGGGGTTAGGGATAGGGTTAGGGTTAGGGTTAGGGTTAGGGTTAGGGTTAGGGTAAGCTCTGCAAAACAGAGGCTAACACAGACTTTGTCCTATTAGAATTCAGATGAAAATGGGCTTCAACTTGGCATAATTCTTGGCACAATTTCCATGGAATTCCACCCCTTTTATCCCCAAATTCCATGGAATTCCACCCTTTTATCCACAATTTCCATGGAATTCCACCCCTTTTATCCCCAATTTCCATGGAATTCCACCCCTTTTATCCACAATTTCCATGGAATTCCACCCTTTCATCCACATTCATTCCTTGCTGCACTGGTTAGGGGTTGGGTTTAGGGTTAGGGTTAGGGTTAGGGTTAGGGTTAGGGTTAGGGTTAGGTTAGGGTTAGGGTTAGGGTTAGGTTAGGGATAGGGTTAGGGTTAGGGTTAGGGTTAGGTTAGGGTTAGGGTTAGGGTTAGGTTAGGGTTAGGGTTAGGGTTAGGGTTAGGGTTAGGGTTAGGGTTAGGGTTAGGGTTACGGTTAGGGTTAGGGTAAGCTCTGCAAAACAGAGGCTAACACAGACTTTGTCCTATTAGAATTCAGATGAAAATGGGCTTCAACTTGGCATAATTCTTGGCACAATTTCCATGGAATTCCACCCCTTTTATCCCCAATTTCCATGGAATTCAACCCTTTTATCCACAATTTCCATGGAATTCCACCCCTTTTATCCCCAATTTCCTTGGAATTCCACCCCTTTTATCCACAATTTCCATGGAATTCCACCCTTTCATCCACATTCATTCCTTGCTGCACTGGTTAGGGGTTGGGTTTAGGGTTAGGGTTAGGGTTAGGGTTAGGGTTAGGGTTAGGGTTAGGGTTAGGGTTAGGTTAGGGTTAGGGTTAGGGTTAGGTTAGGGATAGGGTTAGGGTTAGGGTTAGGGTTAGGGTTAGGGTAAGCTCTGCAAAACAGAGGCTAACACAGACTTTGTCCTATTAGAATTCAGATGAAAATGGGCTTCAACTTGGCATAATTCTTGGCACAATTTCCATGGAATTCCACCCCTTTTATCCCCAATTTCCATGGAATTCCACCCTTTTATCCACAATTTCCATGGAATTCCACCCCTTTTATCCCCAATTTCCATGGAATTCCACCCCTTTTATCCACAATTTCCATGGAATTCCACCCTTTCATCCACATTCATTCCTTGCTGCACTGGTTAGGGGTTGGGTTTAGGGTTAGGGTTAGGGTTAGGGTTAGGGTTAGGTTAGGGTTAGGGTTAGGGTTAGGGTTAGGGTTTGGGTTAGGGTTAGGTTAGGGTTAGGGTTAGGGTTAGGTTAGGGTTGGGGTTAGGGTTAGGGTTAGGGTTAGGGTTAGGGTTAGGGTTAGGGTTAGGGTTAGGGTTAGGGTTAGGGTTAGGGTTAGGGTTAGGGTTAAGGTTAGGGTTAGGGTTAGGGTAAGCTCTGCAAAACAGAGGCTAACACAGACTTTGTCCTATTAGAATTCAGATGAAAATGGGCTTCAACTTGGCATAATTCTTGGCACAATTTCCATGGAATTCCACCCTTTTATCCACAATTTCCATGGAATTCCACCCCTTTTATCCCCAATTTCCATGGAATTCCACCCCTTTTATCCACAATTTCCATGGAATTCCACCCTTTCATCCACATTCATTCCTTGCTGCACTGGTTAGGGGTTGGGTTTAGGGTTAGGGTTAGGGTTAGGGTTAGGGTTAGGGTTAGGTTAGGGTTAGGGTTAGGGTTAGGTTAGGGATAGGGTTAGGGTTAGGGTTAGGGTTAGGTTAGGGTTAGGGTTTGGGTTAGGTTAGGGGTTAGGTTAGGGTTAGGGTTAGGGTTAGGGTTAGGGTTAGGGTTAGGGTTACGGTTAGGGTTAGGGTAAGCTCTGCAAAACAGAGGCTAACACAGACTTTGTCCTATTAGAATTCAGATGAAAATGGGCTTCAACTTGGCATAATTCTTGGCACAATTTCCATGGAATTCCACCCCTTTCATCCACAATTTTCATGGAATTCCACCCTTTCATCCACAATTTCCATGGAATTCCACCCCTTTATCCCCAATTTCCATGGAATTCCACCCCTTTCATCCCCAATTTCCATGGAATTCCATCATTTATCCACAATTTCCATGAAATTCCACCCTTTTATCCCCAATTTCCATGGAATTCCATCCTTTTATCTACAATTTCCATGGAATTCCACCCCTTTTATCCCCAATTTCCATGGAATTCCACCCCTTTCATCCCCAATTTCCATGGAATTCCACCCCTTTCATCCACAATTTCCATGGAATTCCACCCTTTTATCCCCAATTTCCATGGAATTCCACCCTTTTATCCCCAATTTCCATGGAATTCCACCCCTTTCATCCACAATTTCCATGGAATTCCATCATTTATCCACAATTTCCATGGAATTCCACCCTTTTATCCCCAATTTCCATGGAATTCCACCCCTTTTATCCACAATTTCCATGGAATTCCACCCCTTTTATCCACAATTTCCATGGAATTCCACCCTTTCATCCACATTCATTCCTTGCTGCACTGGTTAGGGGTTGGGGTTAGGGTTAGGGTTAGGGTTAGGGTTAGGGTTAGGGTTAGGGTTAGGTTAGGGATA